>NC_047660.1:48344220-48644220 GCF_011762505.2 Arvicanthis niloticus | reverse complement strand
TAAATGGGGAGTTTAGGCTTTATAAAGTGCGTTAAGTTGGAGAGAGGAAGGCAATGGGACTGAGGAAGGCAACCGGGCGTGCAGTAAGCAACACTTTTTGAGGCGGGTGCTCTGGCTGTTAGGGTAGCAGGAACCTATGGCCAAGCTCTTTTTCTGAGACAAAGGGTCAATAGATTTTTGAGAAGGGCAGAATATTGGTTTCCACTTCTTCAAAGGGTCTGAGTCTCACATCAGTCATTTATCTTGGTGCCTTAGGGTGACTCCATCTTGGGCCAAAGATCTAGGCCAGGCCCATGCCTTCCATACATGCTTATATTTACACGCAGTGTCCTGTGCCTACTCTTTCTTTCCTCAACTCCTCTTCATCTATTTCCATTTCACACACACACACACAGACACACACACACACAGACTATCACACACACACACTATCATACTATTTATCTTTCTGAGTTCAATTCTTATTTTTATTTAGCAGTGTGCACTCTGTCTATCTTCCGGTGAATGTCGTAATTTCACTCTTTATGGTTGAATAAACTCCTTTGTGTATATACACCACATTTTCTTTACCCATTCATATGTTAATGGATATGAAGCTGATTCTATATCTTGACCACTGATAGTACCTGCACAGCGAGCTGATTTAGAGTTTTTGGAGTAGCCTAGCTGGATCGTATGGTAATTCTGTTTTCAGTTTTCTGAGGATCCTCAACCCTGGTTTAGAGTGTTTACCTCTTAATGTAATTGCAGTACTGATCAAGTTTCAACATGAATTTCTGAGAGACACATACAAACCACAGGACTGCAGGGATGATACAGCACACTTAACTATGGCTGAAAAACCTTTGGCTTATCTGGACATAAATTTGTCATATAAACAGAGACCTGGGTGGGAACTAAGTTGAGTTATAGAAACTTAGGGGTGTTCTCCATTCTCACATTACTTTTGTGGCCTAAGGATTTTTGCTCTTTAGACATTTTCTGACATCAGCCTGTGATAAGATTGGCCATCACACCCTTTTGGCTGCTCCAGCCTGTCTGTCTGGCTCTCGACATTTGAGTGTACATTTGATAACATTCAAGACCTCGATCAATGTGGATTTGGGAAACTCAGAGGACAAAATGCAGACAGCTGCCTCCTCAGCTGCACCCAGATTTCTCCTTTTTATCTTGGAATCCACAAGCCCTTTGGCCTGAGCTGGTGCAAGGAGAAGGAGAGCAGGAGGCAGGGCTCTGAGTTCTAGGTATCTATCAGCTGCCTTTTCTCTCTGCGTCTCCTAAGACATTCCCATATGCTGTGGTTCAAATAGAGTAGTCTAAAGGCATTGTCTATAGAACAAACTTTATGCCATGATCCCTTTAGGGTTGTTCATTTAATAGTACCAGGATTTAACTTGAGAGCCCAAATGTATTTTCTCACCTATCCTCTTGTCTCTTAGCAGCCTAGACTGAAGCTTGGGCCTCTTTTCATTTCTTCTTCTTCTTCTTCTTCTTCTTCTTCTTCTTCTTCTTCTTCTTCTTCTTCTTCTTCTTCTTCTTCTTCTTCTTCCTCTCTCTCTTTTCCTCCCTTTTTCCCCCTGTTTCTCAATCCCCTTTCTCTATGTGTATTACATTAAGCAACATTAAATTTGTCTTGATGAGAAAGCCTTCATACATATTTCTCCATACATACAATTGTAAACTAACTCAGTATAGAAACAACTAGAAAATTTATCTTAGGATCTTGCTTCTATTGTGATCACCCCACAGGCTTGGGCAGATCAGATTCAAATAGGCTTTTGAGCTGCCCTTGTGCCTCATTACCATTTTCTGTCTACAAATGCTATTTCCCCCACATGACAGCCCTGGAGCCCCTGTGAGGAGTCGTGATCTATTCCAGCATATACACAGGTAGGTGATGGATGTCCAAATTCTGGTTATGGGGTATCACAGCAGCAATTTTGGCAAGGAAAGATGTCAAGGCAGGTGTTAACAGCTGTGCACAGAGACTGTAAAAGCCAAATGAGAAATAGCAGTATTTTCCAAATCATATGTATAATATATATGTGTATATATGTTTGAGAAGATGTCTAATATAAATTTTTTAAGTTAGTTAGTTTGTTGTTTGTTTGTTTGCTTATTTATTTATTGTGTGTGTACATGTTCCTGCCATAGATTATGATTGGTGGTCAGAGAGCAACTTGAGAGAATTGGTTCTCTCCTTCCATTGTGTTTAATCACTGGGTTTGAACTCAGGTCATCAGGCTTGATGGCAGCTACCTTTACATACTGAACACTTCAAGTAAGTTTCGCAGAGGTCTACATCCTAGGCATTCCCTCTTGGCTATTCACACAGCCTGACATCCTGGGAAACAACTGTGTAAGAAAACAAGCTCAATTTTATCCAGCTTAGTTGTTTTCTATCCACTCTGGCCATCCTACTTTTGTGTCAAAGCTTTAACGATCAGTTAACATGAGGTCCAGGAGAGAGGTGAGCAGATAAAGGTGCTGTGAGAGACTGGCACCCTGAGTTCAATCCTTCAACCCATAGGTGCTGAAGAGTTTTACATCCACTTGACACAAACTAGAGTCATTTGGGAAGAGGCAACTTTAACTGAGAAAATGCCCTCCTCCATCCCCAGATAAGCCTGTGTACATACTTGTGGTATGCTTTTAAAATTGATGATTAATGTGGGAGAGTGGTGCCACCCTTGGGCTGGTGATCCTGTGTACTGTAAGAAAGCCATGAGGACCAAGCCTGTAGGCACCACTCCTCTATGGTCTCTGCTTCAGTTCCTGCTTTTGTATTCCTGCCCTGAGTTTCTGCCCTGTCTTTCCTCAGTGATGGATTAAGCTGTGTGGTGAAATAGACCCTTTCCTTCCCAGTTGCTTTTGGTTGTGATGTTTAATCACAGTAGTAGGCACCCTAATGCAGACACTATGTAGACGTGGAAGGGGAGAATCAACTCCACAAAGTTGTTCTCTGTTCACCATACACATGCACACTCACATGTATACACACAATAACGATAAATAAAAAGTTTGAAACAATGAAACACTTAACAGTGTCCACTGCTGAGACCTACATAGCGTTGGAATTGGCCTGACCAGAGTAACTGGGAATAAACTACAGACACACAGACAGAACAAACTGGGATTGATGGACAGAAGAACTCAGCCCTTAAAGGCTAGACTCACAACCAAAATGTCAGGAAAAGTTGGAATAGGTGTGTCAAGTGCTCTGATGGAGATGTGCCAGCAGCAGCTTGGGAAATCAACACATTGATTATACACAGCATGAGCTAGAAGGCAGGTTAGCTGATCTCAGTAGGGGTTTCCTTGGGGAGCACTCTCAAGCTGCAGTTATCCTGGAGGAGGAAGCTGTGGCTGATGCTTTCTGCACATACTGTCAATATCTGTTCTGGGACCAGGGGGAAGGCCTTGCTATTCCCCTGGATCTGGGGCGTCAGGATCTTTGATGTGAGCATGCCCACACCAGTGATATACATTCAATGGGAACTTCATCTGCTCCCCAGTTTGCTTCCTGAGCTCCTGTTTTAGTCCGTCTCATGTCTCTCCAGGGTTCTCAGGACGAAGGACACCGAGGAATCTTTCACTTTCAAAGGATGATTTTTCTCTTTGACTTTGTGTTAGGTTCTTACGGCTGCCATAATCAGATGACATAAACTGTAAGGCTTCAAGTAACAGAAGTGTGTTCTCTCACATTATGGAAGCCAGAGCCCCAAATCAAGGTGCCAGCAGGGCCAGCCAGCCCTTCTCAAGGCATCACCCCAATCTCAGTCTTTGTTGCCACAGCTGCTGGGTGCTAGAACTTTAACATAACCTTCTTGGGGACACAAATTAGTCCCTAAGTGATGTAGTTTTTCTTTACGTACTTGTGTGTGTGTGTGTGTTGTGTATGCCTGTATATGCATATAGATATTTTTGCATGTGTGTAGATATATGTATGTGGGGAGCTCCTATACACCTTTGCACTTATTCCTATAGATGTGAACATATAGAGGCCTTAGGTTCATATTAAGTATCGTTCTCCATCTCTTTTTTACCCTATTCAAATGAAGCAGCTTCTTTCAGCGATGTTCAGGGCTCACCGATAAGGCTAGTCTTGCTAGCTAGCTTGCTCTGGGGATCCTCTGCTTCCACATTCTGAGGCTGAAACTGCAGGTAGGCATCATGCCCTCTTGGCATTTATGTGGGTTCTAGAGATCCAAAGTCTTCCTACTTGTTCAGGAACTGCTTAACCACTGAGCCATCTCCCCAGCCCCTAGGAGACATTCTTATTTTTTAATAGAATCCTTGGAACACATTTTGAGAATGTGCTGGCCACTAGAATTTGGAATTTTGAGTTATGTAGCTTCCTGGTAAAACCACCAAGATGAATTATTTAAACACTCTATCCCTTGATAACAAGTCAAACTGCGGTGTAGAATTGTTGGGGTAACAACATGAAGGATGTTTCCCTGCACAGATGATTTTGGTTTTAAAGCAGCTGATCTGAAACTATTCTTTCTTCCTTGAATGGGCTGCCAGGTAGATTGTCTGTTACAACTACACCTCCTTAGATAATGAACAGCTATCATCAGTAGAGAAGGACACATGTCTGTCAGCAGTTTTTCTCAGTTACCTGCATGTTGCCAGTAAATCCAAGATACGGCCAGGTCAGATAGGCCCTCCCAAAATGCATATCTCTCTCTCTCTCTCTCTCTCTCTCTCTCTCTCTCTCTCTCTCTCTCTCTTATTTTTTTGAGAATTTCATATTTTAAACTCTATTTACATGTTTCCACTCTCTCTCCAAACTCTCCTGTCCCCCATTCCTCTCAAATTCATGTCCTCTTTTTATTTACACACACACACACACACACACGCACACACACACACACACACACACACACATACAGACTATTGTGTCCATTTGGTATTGCTTTATGTGTTGTGTTTAGGGATGAATACTTAGTTGGATAACCTATCAGGGGTCTGGTCTCTTGAGAAGACTGATTCTCCTTCTCTTAGTTGCCAATAGTTACCTGTAGGTCCTCACTGAAGGGTAGAGCCTTGGGAGATTTCCCTTAAGTACATTGACAGATCAATTGATGCTGACCTAGAGCACATTTTGTTTAGGCTCTCACATTGTTGAGATTTCATGGTTGTAGTTTCCTTGTCATGTATAGAAGGTTCTAGATGACAGAGGAGAATATGTCCTTCTAATTCCTCTAATATGTCTTAGATTTAGGATGTGTGTTGTAGATGTATTTATTGGGGTTGGATACCCTATGGTCAGTTACTCTCCAGATTTTGATCAGTTGTGGAGGTCTGTAACTATCTATGCCAAGGTGGATCTCTTTTTTATAGCCCATGAAAATGTCAGCTAAACTTCTCCAGGTAACACTAAATGGAGGTTTGTACGATCACTGTGGCCTAGTGGAAAGCACTAGCATTAAAACCAAGGCTGTTACTCTAAATGCCTGTAGATCCTCTCCATATTTCTGCCACATTTCTATGAAAACAATAATGATATCTGCGTTTCAAGAGTAAGTAGGATGGGGTAGGTCATAGTGTTCATAAATTATAAGTCTGAGAAGAACAGAATCTTTACAGAGGGTGGAAGGGACCAGCTTTAATGTTAGTATAGCTATTATTGTTGAGGAGCTTTATGCTGATAATAAGTGTTGGCTTTGGACAACATTACCAAGTCAAGTTTGTGGCTGTCTGCCTGCCCACTTCCTATTCTGTGACATTTTTCTCCTTAAGTCTTACCTGCCCTTGCTAAATGCAGCTCTGTGGTTGACCTGCTGATGTGAGTTGGTGTGGTTCTTGCTCTATAAAATGGAACTGCTGATTTTAACAGCCCTGTTATTAGGGGCAGAGGAGGCTTTGCTTAGAAAACAGAAGGAAGCAAGCCCTTCCTGTAATCAGAAGACAAGCCTTTGGCAGGGGCTGTAGAAAAGGGGAGGTGTAAGACAATGCCCGTTTTGCCCTTGGAAGGAGTTCTTTTGGAGTCTGGTCCCCAAGAATCTGTCTGGAGTTTAGAGGATGAGTCTTAGTGGAACTGGAACCCCAAGACCTTGTAAGGAATATGGAATGTAAGGGTAGTCACAGCAGAAAGTGATTGGAGTTCATGTTCTAGAGGCCTGCTGGGGAGTGATAGAAAAAGTAAGGGTGGGTGAAGGGCATTATTTAAAAATAAAACAAATATTGAAAACATCTTAAAGGTAACTCATACCCCAAACAGCTCCTGTAGAATGACTCTCCATGCCTGCTAGTCTTTTCTTTTGGATTGAGACTCCTTGGTGTTAGGATTTCCATACTGAGGTACTGGAGAGATGGCAGAGCACTGACTGCTTTTCCAGAGGTCCTGAGTTCAATTCCCAGCAACCACATGGTTGTTCACAACCATCTGTAATGGGATCAGATGCCCTCTTCTGATGTGTCTGAAGACAGCTACAGTGTACTAACATGTATAAAATAAATAAATCTTTAAAAGGAAAGATATCTCTATTGAAATGAAAACATCTATGAAAGTGAATGATGAGGTCACATTTTAACTATGTGACTCTGAATAATATTTGGGGATAGATTTATTGATTGGCTCAAGAACTCTAGGACTTAATGACTATTCTTCACTTATAGTGGCTGGCCAATGCAAATGCCTTATCAGGTACCTGTCATTGAATCATAGGTAGATTAAAGGGCTACAGGTCTATTGTGCTATGAGGGAGAGGATGGAGAATGGAGGAAGGAGAAAGGAATGCATCAGGATAGGAGTGCTACTAAGAAGCTTTATAATTTGGGGAAAAGAGAGATACAAGGATCTACAAAGAGAAGATAGTGCAGTATTAAGGGTATGAAGACAGAAAGATTTGAATATATGTTCTAATATAATATATTATAGAACATATAATATATAATATAATTTGAATATATGTTCTACCACTGAGCATCGAGATGATCAGATGATATGCATGCCATATGGATCTACTTCTCTGATCCTTGGTCTTGTCCACTACAAAATCGGATATTGATGCAGTGAAACTGTACTGGACATCTGATACAATATGCAGCTATAATGGATGCACAGTTGCTGTATCAATGAGAAAAGGAGGGGCTGGGGAATGTATCTTCTTTGGTAGAGTGCTTGTCTAGCATACATGATGTCCAGAGTTTGTCCTTTAGTGCGTTTGAACTTATAGGCAATGTCCAATGCCCAGGGCATGCTGAGGATCATGTAGAAGTTCTGCTCTCAGTCTGCACTGCCTCTTCTATAAGTGGCAGGGATCTCCAGTCATGGCAAGTGAAGACAAAGACTTGTCTGCTTAGACTCTAGTCTGCCAATGCAGGGAGTTATGAGCCTTTGCTGAGTCAAGAAATTCCCTTTCTTTATAGGACCCCCAAGGAAGAAGTTTCTGACTCAGCAGGACTGGTGTGCAAACCTCCAAACATGACACTTGGGAGATGGTAGAGGGAAGAATATCAGAACTTCACGATAGATTTAGCCACATAAAGAATTAGAGGCTAGTCTGGGCTACAAAAGACTGTCTCAAAAAGTGAAAGGGAAAGACTAGTCATTATTAGATTATTAGTGTTTTCGTTTAATGCAGAACAGACTCAGATCTATGGCAACTGATTTTATGTTTGCTGGCAGTGAGACACAGTGGGCTGGATATTCTTGCATCTTGTCTTTAAGTCACATGGGAAGTATTAATTTACTACAAATTGAGAATCTATTTTAGTCTGACATCTGACAAAGAGGGAGAGTTCCTTCCAAACATGAACTTGAAAATATCATCCTGAGTGAGGTAATGCAGCCACAGAAGAACATACACACAATACGCACTCACTGATAAGTGGATATTAACCCCAAAGCTCAGAATACCCAAGGTATAATTCACAAACCATATGAAGCTCAAGAAGAAGAAAGATCAAAGTGTGGGTGCTTCAGTCCTTCTTAGAAGGGGGAACAAAATACTCACAGGAGGAAATATGGAGACCAAGTGTGGAACAGAGAGTGAAGGAAAGGCCATCCAGAGACTGCCCCACCTGCTGACAGGAGCCTGATATTCTGTCTCCTGAGAGGCTGTGCCAGAGCCTGATAAATACAGAGCTGGATGCTTGCAGCCAACCATTAGACTGAGGGTGGGGTCCCAGATGGAGGAGTTGGAGAAGGGACTGAAGGAGCTGAGGGGGGTTGCAGCCCCATGGGGTGAGCCCCATGGGGTGTTAACTGGCCAGACCCACCAGTGCTCCCGGGGACTGGACCACCAACCAAAGAGTACACATGGAGGGACCCATGGCTCTGGCTTTTTTTTTTTTTTTGTGGCAGAGGATAGCCTTGATGGACATCAGTGGGAGGAGCGGCCATTCCTCCTGGGAGTGTTTGATGCCTCAGTGTAGGAGAAGGCCAGGGCAGGAAGGTAAGAGTGGGTGGTTGGGTGGTTGGGGAGCACCCTCATAGAGGCAGGGGGAGGGGGAGTGGGATGGGGGTTTCCAGAGGAGAGACCTGGAGAGGGGATAACATCTGAAATGTAAATAAAGAAAATATACAATAAAAAATAAAGAGAAAAATAAAGAACCGCCATTATTAAATAAAACAAAAAAATCCCCCATCTTGTCGATGTGGATAAAGGAGGCTTCCCCTAGCTCAGACAGACCTCTCCGTAGAAATGGGGCTCCAGCATTTAATGGCTGGTCCCAGCAAGATGAAGCAGGCAGGCAGCAGTAGGGAGGAGCTCAGATGCTGCTCGCTCAGCACTTTGGTGAAGGTACTCTGGTGAGCATGGTGGCCAGCACCAACCTGTTGAGTCAGAAGCTGGTTCCTTAAAGATCCTACAAAGAAAAGGAATCCCTTGGCTCTGAGCTAAGGCTCATGGCCCTCTGCATTGGTGGACTAGAATCTAAGCAGATAAAACTTTGTCTTCACTTGCCATGGCTGGGCCTTCCTGCCACGTATGGAGGAGACTGTGCAGACTGGTAGCACTAACTTCTTCATGGTCCTCAGTGTGCACTGGGCATTGGACATCCTCCGTAAGTTCAATATTCTCACATGGTGCACGGACATTTCCTTTTAAATAATCTATTTGCCATTCATAAAACTGTCAACGATGGAGCTGCAAATGAATTTTCTAAGGGAACTTGACCTGGTATTAGACTCAAGGTTCTGGTTGCACTACTAAGGGCTAGACCAGGGAAGGAGTTTCCCTTAAATAGTCTCATCATAGATGGGTAGCCATTCATCACATCAAGAATAAGTCACAAATGGTTAGAAACACGTGAAGAAATATATAGCAATTCCAGTGAGGAGTTAAGAAAGTCTTGTGAAGTATGACAGTTGATATGGGACAACAGGAATGCATGGCACTGTGGTTTGAATGTCCCTACTGAGTCCATGTAGAAATTTAATCTTCATCTGAAGGTTCATGATGAGACCAAATAGGTGGAGCTTTTAAAATGTGGTTTGATCAAAAAAAAAAATCCATCCTCATCTCATCCACTTGTAAGATGATAGATGAATGCCTTAGTCGGTTATCTTCAGAGGAAGTCCATTATAAAACATGGTAGGGCAGTATCTCTTGGAAGTACCCTTCTTGCCGTGTACCACTTTGCTACTGAAAATCCCAACCAGCAAAAGGGCTTTTTCAGCTGTGACATTTCATCCTTGAACTTCCCACACTCCCAAACTGTCAATGTGGTGAATGTTTGTCTTTACTCACAGTTACTCAGGCTGCGGTACTCAGTTACTATAACGATGGTTGATGGAGACAGGATATTTGGAAACATATATCTCGAGCAGCAAGGAGATAACTACTCAGGCCAAATGGGGTAATGGGGCAGTGACGAAGCCTGGGAGAAATGAAAGGAAGGGCATGGGGAAACCACCTATGGATGGTTCTACTGGGGCAGAGCAGGGGCTGAGTGGTGGGATTCATCAACAAATGTGGGATTTACAGCATCAGGACTCTGGGTACAGAGATCCATGGGCTTCATGACTTGGTCAGAGGTCTAAGCTGACGTAAACATGTCCTTTGTTTGTCTTCTTATCCCTTCCACCTAGAGCTCCTTTTCCCATGCATTTTCTGCTTTGCTTGGAAAATGAAGCCGACATTTTCTGGAGTTGCTGCAGGAAGCTCTTTAAATGAAAGTTCTAAGTACAAGTTTACATCTTATCCAAAATACTTATAAGCAGAAGTGCTTTATAGTTCATATTTTTTGTTTTGAAACATTTGCATGTCCATAATGAGATATCTTGGGAATGAAATGCAAGTTTAAACATAAAATTCATTCATATTTTCACATATTCTTTCTATGTACTACCTAAAGGTCATTTATATTGTATTTATAATGATTTTATGCATGAGGCAGTGTGTGTGTGCCTTGACCCATTCTTTCCATTTGTGTTGTTATGTTGACACTGGATGTGCCTTCATATTTATAGCATTTCACATTTCTAATTTTCATGGGAGGGATGGTCAACCTGTGTTACCCTTTTCCCTAAGCAGAGGGAGGAAAGCTTCATCTTTAGCAAGGGTGGCACTGGGAACATAGGAGTAACCCTGTTGATGTCACTCACTGCTTGTGTCACTGATCTACCTCTCTGAATCATCACCTGGTAGACAAGGTATGGTTAGATGGGGCATGTGAGAAACATCTCAATGCTGGACGTTAAAGCATCTGTGTCCTGTGTTGCCATGGGCAGCTCTCTCTCTGACCCTACCTGCTCTTGGGGGTTGGGGTCACAGAGTGAAAGACACGGACAGGGAGCAGGTGAGAAATGCAGCAGCAAACTCATCTGAGCACTGCTGCAAGCTCCTTTAATACCCTCCGCCTACGCCCTCATTGGTTCCAAGAAAGTATCTATTCTAAACAGCAGTTCCTGATTGGCTGGCATTATTTGAACCAGCAATCCTTGTTCTCTCAGGCAGTCCTCAATTAGATTCTCCTGCAAGAATGCTGGTGTCACAGGCAGTCCTCAATTAGATCCTTTTGCAGGAGATGCTTTTGCAGCTGCATGGCCCTCAGCACTTACAGATTCAGCCCTGCTGTTCCTGCTACAGCCCTGCTTACCTGGAGGTGAAGCAACATGCCTACAGGAATTGGTATGATTAACCCTTCCCCCGTTGAAAACTCAAATGGAGCCTTAATAAACTGAACTTCCTTATTTGTTTATTTAGTCTGGGCGCACATGGATGTGAGCACATTCCATCTTATGCATGTGGATGTCAGAGGACAACTTTCACCGGTCAGTTCTCTCCTTCCACTGTGAGGGTTTGTGGGAACAGAACTCAGTCACCAGGCCTGATGGCAGGTGCTTTTACCCCCAAGCTGTCTCACTAACTCCGAGATGGCATTTGTGGCCAGAATAAGACTGGTTAATCCAATTGTCAGCCATTTAGGATTTAGAATAGACACGGGAAACAAACCACTGAAAATTTCTATGTGGAATCTCTAAATGAGGTTAGTAGAAGTGAGAAAGACAGCCCTAAGTGAGAGTGGCACCATCCCATGGGCTGGGGTCCTGAATGTATGACAAAGGTAGGGTAAGTACCTATATTCTTCTTTTTCTTCCTGATCCTGACTGCACACACAGTGTGACATGTGACCAGCTACCTTCAGTTCCAGCCCCATCACGTGGACTATTCCCTTAAACTGTGAGTTAAAACAAACCCTCCCTTCAGTTGCTTTTGTCCATTATTTTGCTGTGGAGACAGGACGATTAACTAACTCAAGGCTATAAAAAGCAATTGAGTGGCTTGCACGCAACCACCTAGATGGCTTGATGTTGTTTGGCCCCACATGTGTAGTGGAAGGGTTGGAGAAGAAACATCTCAAAAAAAAAAAAAAAAAAAAAAAAAAAAAAAAAAAAAAAAAACCAGACAGAGAGATGAAGGAGCTGTACGAAGACAGGTAAGTGCCAAGACTGTGCATGCATGCTTTTGGAGCCGAGGATCAGAGCACAGCTAGCTGTGCTGGTCTGACCTCTGGATGGGTATACTTTGGGGCCGACGGCATCTTGAGAGAGGGTGAGTCAGCCTCTCTGCTTTTTATTTTCCCAATGAAAAATTTCCTTAAAGAAATTCTAGTGGCGGAAATGATGGCATAATTGCACCCCTGCTCTGCTGCTGCACTGTTTTCCAGCTGCGCGGACTATTTATCTCCCCCTCAGGACCTGCTTGCTTCCCAAGAGGAGAGGGTGTTTAATAAGAAGGTTGCTGAGAAAGGTCATTGCCAGGGAACAGAGTCACGAAGTCCACATTGACATAGCCTCTGGGTGTCTCCATCCCTAATGGAGGGATAGATAGGGGGTAACTCTTCTCACTAGCTCACACCTCAGTTCCAGCCTTTGGCTCCTGCCCTCGATTTATCTCTTCCCCACAGTCACCATTGTTAACTGTCATGGCTAAGTCAATGTCTCTGGGAGAAAAAAAAATCTGCTCCCTGGCATTCTCGGTTGGCTGTGTGACAAGTCAAGGTTACCTTGAAAAGAATGGAGAGGGGGTGGGGAATCTATCCATCTAGCAAGATGTGAGTCACCAATGTGATATCATCTGAATCACAACCTGATTCCATTAGTCTTGACTGTGGAAGGACATTAAGCACTAGGAGAGAGCAAAATGCACCCAGTTACGAGGCATGCGCATCCTGCACCAGAGTACACCAGATGAGTATACTCAGACATACAGACACATAGCCCCATATGCACAGCCATTGTTCTCCTGTGCCTGGGAAGCAGGTAAAGTTCCATTGGGCTTGGAGCAAGTAAATGTAGGCAGGAGAGAGAGAGAGAGAGAGAGAGAGAGAGAGAGAGAGAGAGAGAGAGAGAGAGAGAGAGAGAGTTGCCTTTGGAAATGTTAATGAGGGTAATCTTCAGGGGTTGGGGGATATGCAGGCAGCATGGGATCATGGGAAAGGGAACTCTTGGCCTTCCTCTCAGCAGAAAGCATGGCAGGGCTTACAGAATGAGGCTTAATCACCCTTCACTCTGTCCTCACTGGATGTACCTCATGCAGGTAGAACCTGGCTTCCTGCACATGTGGTACCTGGATGCTTTTCTTCAAATCAAAACACAACTCACTTCTAGCTATGGTGTTTGGAAGCCAGGCATGGAGGCCACTGTGAAAGCTGAAAGTCAGACTCCTTCATGTTATCAGGTTTCTTCCTGTATGAAGACAGCAAGTGTCTGCCTACTTCACTCTATGTCTGTAGGGAATTTTATATTTTGTTTTCTTGATTAAAGGATGAGATTGTTGGCAGAGACTACTGGAGCAGCTGGCATTATAGCCAAAACAGAACCTTAGGGATCCTGTAGTTCTCAGTTTCTTCCTCTAAAATGGGTATAAGAAAATCTTCTTGACCTATCAAGTTGTCATATATGACTGTGCAGACTGGGCACCGACCAATGTAAAAATCCTGAGAAAATGGAACCCTTAGAGCAGAAGGGATCATAAGCTAAAATTTTGTTTACAGGCTACTGTCCCTTACTTCTGCTATTTCCTGGGATGCGTCCTCTGTTCAGCTATGCTTGTGGTATAAATCTTCATTTCTGGTCAAATCCTTCCTCTTTCTTTGTTGATAAACATTGACCCCACCCCCCAAAAAAAACCAACCTCCTCCCACCTCTGAAACCAGAAGTTCTCGAGAGAAAAAGTAGGCGTAGAGGAATCTTCAGAGCTTGCTTGTGGCTTTGTTGTAACTGTAGTTCATGTTTGAGCAAAGCTCATATGTGAAAGGGGTTTGGGAAAAGCAGTTCACTATGTAGGAAAGGGAATTTTATTCTAAAATGGAGAATGAATTTGTTACGTCCCTGTTACTGTGATAAGACAGCAAAAGCAACAGACAAAAACATTTATCTTGGCTCGTGGTTCCAGGTTGGGTAAGAGACCATCATAGAAGTGGGCAAATAGCTTCAGTCAGCATGGTGGCAGGGGCAGGATGCTGGGATCACACCTTGATCACAGCAAACTAGAAACAATGTGACACCATAAACTCTCAAAGCCTACCTCTAATCATGTACTCCCTTCCACAAAGCTATGTCCGTTAAAAGTTCCGTAAATCTCCAGACAGTACCATCAGCTGGGGACCTAGTGTTCGAGTTCAAGAGGGTCACATTTTATTCAAGCCACCACAGAAAGAATTGAGCAGACACAAGGAAGAGTGAGCCCAACTGCATGTCTTTCTACTCCATGGGGAAGAATGAGCATATCTACATGGCTGTCGACTCCATGGGTCAGCTACAGGTTGTACTCTTGCCACACAGCATTGTCTGTGGTTGACGAAGATGCTGGGAAGTGAGGACAGATGACATTCTTGATGCTCATTTCAGCCAGGACTTTTCAACATACTTTTCCCTAACTCTGAGGGTGTTCTATTCGCCACCATTCTGCAGCTATCACGGGCAATGAAACTCTGGGCGTACTTTCTGTGACTTGTACAGATGGATGCTCACCAGAAAAAGCAAATAATACACTGGACTCAGAAACAGCAGAGTTCAGAGAGCCCTTATCTATTGGATTGAGTCCAGGCAGAATATGTGTGGTATTTAGGACAGTAGATTGGAATTCTTTCTCTAGGCATAAGTGAATACTCTGAGCATGGTCAGCCTTGGTGAAGAATTTCCCCATATCCTCCCACAAAGACATAACAAAGTTACCCCTGAGCATTAGAAAAAAAATGAATCTCCAGGACCTGTCTCAGAAACTCTGCCTCAATAAATCTGTATCTTACTCTTTTGTTTTAAAAAGTAAACATTTAGTAGCTTCAGATTTGCAGAAAACCCATAAAACGACGTGTAATTTAAATCCATTTTAAACTGTGAAGAATAAAGCACATGCGGCTAAGTGCCCTAAATGGAAAAGACAGGTCAGCGCTCAGCGATTTATCACAGAGCAAACACCTGAGCCATTCAGGAACAGAGCCAGTGGTTCTGCCTTCCCCTCCAACCAGCAGCCACATCAGGTAAGCAATATCCCCCACTTACACTTTATATCCTCTCCAAATGTTTGATTTAATTTTTACCAGGTTTTGAACCTGATAGAAATTGTGTCATCTCTTCATTGCTGGGACAAAGTAACCTAAGAGAACTCAACTTAAAATTGGAAACGTTTGTTTTGGCTCGTGAGTCTGGAGCTTTCCAGCTTACATCTCTTGGCCCAGTTGTGTCAAGAGGGGATACAACAGGGGAAGCATGTGGCAATGTAAAGCTTTTCACCATCAGGTGGTCAGAAAAATGGTAGAGGATAGAATGGAGAGTCTGTAATAATAGAGATCTCATCATTCCCCTGAAGGGCATGGCCCTGTTGACACAGCTTACGCCTACTAGGTCCTCCCCCACTACAAGTTCTAGAACATAGAGTCATCATAATGGAGCTGAGATGTGGTGGAGCCTTTAAGAGGGCAGGGCCTAGTGGAAGTTTACTAGGTCATATGGTCACCATAACCTTATGGAAGGATTAATATAGTCATCATGGAACAGGGTGGATCTCTTGAGATCTATTTGTTATAAGGTGAGGTCACTCATGTGTTCAGCCCGTTATGCATGTGACCATCTCCCTTTCTACTTCTCCATCACATTAGTCAGCCACAATAGGTACCATAACGTTTAGACTTCCCAGCCACTAGAATCCTGAAACAAATAAACGTCTCTTTAAAATATATCATCCAGTTTCAGGTATTCTGTTATAATTGATGGACATTTTGGTGGTCTGCAGCTTGGGGTGGCTGAGAAGGCTATTTTTGAGAGTTTTAAAACTTGTCCCCTGGTCTACCTGGGAGTATTATCTTAGCTCTGTAAATGCCCAGTTTTGTTTAATTATTCAAACTTTCTTTTTTTCCAGTGGGGCATTAATTTATACTTTTGCAAGAATCTCTTTTTCCAGAGCATCTCAGATAGTTTTGAAGTAGAACCAAGCTTGGAATCACTGCTTGATTTCTCAAAAAGGGTGGTTTCTGTCTTTATATGACAAAGAAGTTTCTAATGATCCAAACTGCTTAACGAATACTCCATCAGGTGGTACACATCCTGTCTCACGAGTGTCCAAACTGATGTTATACAACTCTGCCCTGTCATCTCTGTGAAGAGTTCTTGGACTTGGCAGAAAGTCATCCTGGGTGATAGATAAACTTGTCTTCAGCTGAATGAGCTGCTGATTCCATCCCTTTCATGGCTATGTTTGGATGGCTACGTGCTGGGCAGTAAAAATTATTCCTAGTTAGGCAGCAGAGGAGAGAGAGACAGAGAAAGAGAAGTGATGCCAGAGGCTCAGATTAAACACAAATTGGATCGTTAGTCCCTGAATAATTGAGTTAGTTGTCCCGATGATCAATGAATCTCCCCACACTTTCTCCAAACCCACTGTTCCCACTAGAGCTTTTGGGATAATGGGAATCATGGCTTCTTCAATGTCACCCTCTGCAGACATTTACACTCCTTGTTTCTGTTTTAATGGCTTTATTGGATATGTGCCTATTACAATAACAGTCTTAAATCATTTTGGGAAGCAGGTGTGGCGTGAGTCTTGACACGGTAAAAATGTCCCCCCTCCCTTCAGTGTTGTCCAGCAATACATTTTCATCTGGCTTTGAATTATCTCTCTTCACCCGTTTCTTCTGGCCTGTTCCCCACCTGGAATTCCCTTCCATCCTTCAGGGGTTTGGCAATGATAAGATTACTCCAGGTCATGAGAGGACTAAGCCTGCTGCCCAGACACTTGAAAGGCTACCCTTTGGGATAAAACAGCTTCCTTTTAACTCACTTGCAAGCTGATTGTTTCTGCTAAGAATGCTGTTAGGGGATTTGGGGAGAAAGATCTTAAATCTCACAGAAGTATATTGGAGCTATGAGATTTCAAGGGGGTGAAATGAGACATGGGCAGATATGATAACCTGAGCTTATGCAGGGCCCATTTCTGGTGACCATCTCTGCTCTTCCAGTGAGCTCTGAACATTCTGCTCTGACTTTCCATGTGACTCATGGATGATATGAACAATGCCCAGGTTACCAACAACCAGCATCCGAAACAACATGTGAATGTAGCTACTTAAGTTAGACTGGGTTCTCTACAGAAACGGAACAATAAAATATATGTATAAGCATTATAAAAGTCATTCCCCCAGGGGTTTGGCTTACTTGAAAGAGGGTAGTTAATCCAACACTGACCATCTCAACATGTTAGAGAAGAAGGGGTTCAAGTTCTCCACCTAGAAAGTTAGATGTTTCAGCACCCAAATGTAGCAAGAAAAACCCAAAAAATGCTCTTTGGACAGTGGCTGGCATTAGGCCCATATTGAAGTCTGATGTTGGTAGCAGTAGATGTAATCAATCAGGACAAAATGGCACCTCGAAGGCTCACATGATGTTGTTCTTTGGTTTTCCTTCTTCTAGTCAGGAAATTCGCCTGGTAAAAAATGCTGTTTTTTATTTAGGGGACTATTTTCCCTCCAGTCAGTGCCCACAACACCAGACCTCTCTGGAAACATCCTTGCATACTCACAGACGTGTCTCATCAGTCCTAAGCATCTCTGGATCCAGTTAAGTGGAAAGCTAAGACAAACTATCATACCACACTGGACCAACAGGGAAGTGAAATCATGGAGCTTCTAAGTCATGGCCTCTATCACTTCTGCTTTATGAGGTATGAATTATGGAATGAGTGAGACTTTATTCCTTTGTCCACACCATTTCTGGGGGGGGGGGCTGGAAGGGTTCATTGTTTCATAAGTGAAAACTCTAGATGACTCCATGGATCTTATGGGGAAGCCCAGATCTCTACTCTCTATGTGTGTTGAGACATTGTCTCACTCTCTTGTCCAGGTTGGTCTGGAACTCATTAGGTAGCCCAGGCTACTCTTAAATTTTCAACAAGGTCTTTGCTTTGACCCCTTGAGTACTGGGATTAAAAGTGTGAGAAACCTGACTGTCTGGAGCTCATTTGCAATGTCTTTTTACTTGAAAACTCCCCTAGAAGGAAGCAGAGAGAAAGAGTGAGAAGAAACTTGAGACGGTGACAAGGTTAGCCCTAGGATTCAGGGGCTTCCATGTGTCTTTAGTCTGCTATCAATTTTCTTAAAAAATATTTATTTTATTAGTATGAGTGTTTTTCTTACATGTATGTATGTGCACCACATGGGGAACCTGAACCTCACCAGAAGAGGGCATTGGAGCCCTTGGATCTGGGCTAAAGATGATTGTGGGCCATTATGTGCATGCTAGGAATTGAACCCGGGTCCTCTGAGAGAGCCACAGTGTTCTTAACCACTGAGACTTCTCACCAGCCTAGCCACCTACTTTCTTGATCCTTGGCTTCCTTAAAACTCCAGGAACAAAGACAATCAAAGGGGTATGTCTGAAGTACATCCTCTATCCCCAGAGACATGCTAGGATTAATTAGCTGGTACCCACAGGATGTTCTGAAAATGAGAAATGCCCTGGATTATTATCTATCAAATGTCACATACAAATATGCTCATGTTCCCATTATGGATGTATGTGTTGCAAAGTTGCTCAACCGAGCGTGACCCGTTGGGTGGTTTTAATTACAAATATCAATAAAATTGGTTGATATTTATGGGCACAGACCCTTCAGATCAGGGGAAAGGAAGCTAATTGTGGAAGACAGTGCTGTGATTGAATCCGAGGGAGGCACAGGCTCCTGCTAGCTGGGTGCCATGCTGAGATATCTCTAGTCTCTCTGTGTTAATTAAATGTGATGAAATGAATATTTACTTGTATAAAGAGTCAGTACTTTCAACTAGGTAGTGCTGAAGCGAGGGACAAGGGATGGTCCTATCTTAAGGTGGATTAGGGCCAGTCCATCAAAGGCTTGTTCCTTAGGAAAAAGTAAACACCAGCAGAGAGGGTCCCATAAAACAGTAGCAGTCCAGCCCAAGAAAAGCAACTTTAGTACCAATGCTGTGTCAGTTTTGGCACCTCACTGGGTTAATCTCCTGACTAGCCAGGACCAAGCTCCACTGAAGTAGTAAAGGACATTTATATCCTTGGAGTCAGGTAATTGAAACGTCAAGACAGCCATGTGTCTTGGAGTTACCCCTGATTATTTTTTTCCCTGTTAAAATGAGGTTAATTGGAGGGACAATGTGCCTGTTTGATAGAGTGAGATTGTGTGTAGAAAAGAGTTTGGTGTCCATTGAGTCTGTAATGCAAGTTCATCTCTCTTCCTTCCTGAGATTCTAGGCAGCCAGATGAGCTGAAAAGACTTTGGGATTGGCCATGTAAGCTGAAGTTGGTTCTTTCCTGAGCACCAACCAAGGCATTACCCGTAAGTGGAGTTCTTCTCTACTGTATACTAGCAAACCAAGGTGCAGAGCAAGTTGGCAGTTTCCTTCAATGTCTCTTCTTAAATGTTAGCACCAAGATTAGAACCTTGGATTTCTATTTAAAAAAAAAATTTCTACTTCCTGGAGTTGGTTGTAGATGCTTCATGGTAGACACTCAGCGAACTTAATTCCAATGTACCCAATTGGCAGGCAGGGTAATTTCATTTCCCTGAGGCTCCCTGGTTGCTTGCATCCATAGAGAATGAAAGCAAAGCCTAGGTTAGCATCTCCACCCAGGACAGACAGAAAGTGTTGTCCCTTCAGCCTGCCCATCCTTCAGAGGTGTAAATGTACCTGTGAATCAGTAAGTGGTACAGGGCTGGGTTTCAGAGTTAGCAGCTGGAGGGCCATAGCCAGACTGGCTTGTTTTTCCTGCAGCTCACAGCTGCACCTCAAGCTACCTACTTTGAAAGAATTACTTTCTTTGTCACAGTTGTTTACAAGGGCAATTGTTCTGTGGTTTGTTGGTAGAGATGACATTCTGAAAAGTAGGGAACAATGAGGTGATTCAGGGGGATTTGAACTTGGGTTCTTGGTACTTCTTACCTTGATAATACGTTCTCCTGATTTCATCCTCTTTGTGTGTGTGTGCGTGTGTGCATGTGCGCATGTGGCTTGTGTCGGTGTTTGTAGACATCCACATATATGGAAGCCAGAAGTCAGCACTGGGTACTGTTTACCAGCACATTGTTTGCTCTCTTTTTTTGAGACCAAGTCTTGCATTCAGTTAGGCTGGTTGGACAGAAAGACCCTGTGATTGGACAGGAAGCTTCCTATCTTTGCCTGTCTGGTAATGGAATTGCAAAGAGCACATCACCACATTCAGCTTTTTAAAATGTGGGTTCTGGGGTTTGAACTCAGGTTTTCCTGCTTGCATAGCAAGGAGTTTACTCATCCCTTTTAATGCATTAGATTTTCCTGCTTGAAACACACACAATGCAATCAAACTAGAGTTCTCTGGCACTCCTGTTTCTTTGAACAGTTTCTCATGTCATCTTTTTACTACTTGTGAGAGTTCAACGCACCAAGGTTCCCTTGGCACTCACTTTTCTTCGGCATCCCTGACTTCACAGAAATGGTGACAACAGTTTGTCTGACATGGCAGAAAACCCATGATTTAATTTACCTGGGGTTTTGTTTCTGTCTGGTCACCTGCTGGCCTGGATGCTAACATGAGTCGGGTAGAGTTGAAAGGAACACAGATCTTAACCCTAAGTCACAGTTAGTCTGGAATTCATCCCTGTCAGTAACAAATGATTCTTGGAGAATCATTTGGATTCTGTAAGCTTCTGTTTATACATTAATTAAAATGAAGAAATAATTCTTATTTCTTATGGCTGATATGAGGATTAGTTTAATACATATTTATGAAAGAGTCTGGCAAAGAATGTGTTCTTGGATATCTAAGATGTGATGAAATGAAGTGATAAAAATGATCAGGCCCCCTGTATTTCAAGACTGCATTTGGGGAGGGGTGGTGATGGTAGACAATGGACAGATCCTTTTCAGTTACTTAAAATGCAGGGTGTGGATCTAAGGGAGGAAAGAAGACGAGCTGCTTGGGTGGCTACTGTAAAGTCTGCATTGCCTTGGTTTCTCATTAAATCCTTAACGTAACTCTGGGAAGCAGAGGCTATTTGTGAAGAAAGGCAAGGTTTGTATCAGCCCTACTACTTAATGAAAGGCTGTGGGGGAAATGTTGGCTTGTTCTGAACTTTGCTTTGCTAATATATACAAGGGGGTATATTCTCTTTCCTCCATGACTTGTATCCATAGGAAAGGAAAGGACACCATATGATGGGCAGGGCTCTGAAAGGGGACCAGGGCTCCACAAAGAATGAGGATAAATATAGTTAGTTGTCCTTCAGACAATGCACAGGGCACACTGGCATCACCTGCAGAGGTTCCTAGAGGTTCCTAGCAAGCAAGATTAGCGCTGGTGTTTCATCCATTGGGAGTCTTTATCAAGTCCAGCCTCCTCCCTCTGCTCTGAGTGGACATCCTGTCTTAGCTTCAGTCACAGCACTGTTGAGAAGAACTTTGTCCTAAGCATCTGAGTTTTTGTGTTTCAGAAGTTTGAATTTGCTACCACGACAAAGGTCCCCAACAGCCTATGCTGCCCAGCATCGAGGCTTGGTTCTCCCTGCCAAATCCCTACCCAACTCTATTTCCTTTATCAACCTGCAGATCAACTCTCATTTGTCATATTTATTGCCTTTTAATCTCCCATCCATTTAGTGCTGGGGTTTAAGAGTAGGATTAGAGGGGGGAGTTTAATTGGATGATCCTCCATGGCCCCTTGAACATCAGATTCAATAAAAGTTTATGAAAAGATAAAATCATGTAGGGTTTTATAGTCCCAGACAAGAGTGAGAGGCCGGTGCCAGTACAAGGTAACTGTTTTTCAACCTCATATAATCTGTGTTTCAACTTGATTAAATGAAGAAGTTAGTTCTCTCTCTGTGTGTGACTGTCTCTCTGTGTCTCTGTCTCTCTTCCTCGTTTTTCCTTGAGTAGCATTATCCTTTTCTGCCTGGTATAAGGAAAATGCCACTTTCTGCCACATGCTTGCGTCCCTCACTTTGATTTTCACTGACCAGACGACTAATAAAATCTGGACATACCGGAAAATAACATTCAGTTCACACAGAAATATGCTGAACCACCACTCAAAGGCTGAGGATGGGAGAGAGGCTAGTTTTCAGTGGGGGGACCATGGTTCCTGAAATCAGGGGAAGAACAGGGGCTTGTCAACTCCATCCCCTCTGTCTACACCACTGTCTCACCAAATTCCTTCCCCTTCATTACACAGAACCCTTCCTTCTTCTGTACACAACAGGTAAGCCACAATAACAGGACAAAACCCACCAAGCCCCTCCATCCCTTTTCTGGACCACAGTGATGGCTGTTAAAAAAAAGCATGATTTTTTTTCCCCTAAACTATCTGTGCATCCATAGACTGAATCCTGAGAGCAGAACAGAGTTGCATTTTCCTTTCTGTCTCTCATGCTTAACACAGGATTCGTGAGAGACATGTAATGGGTGTTGTTTGCTGTAGCTCAGCTTTCCTTTCTCTAGTTCCTTGGGTCATGGGAGGACAGTCCAAGCCAAAGTTGGAGGTCTGGAGATGGTGTGTTAAGGTGCGTGGAATTCATGTGGGTTTTGTCTTGTTATTGTGATTCTACAGCAGCATTTGACTGTCATGCCCAGAAGGATGAAGGGTTCTGTGTAATGAAGGAAAAAGAATGGTTGAAAAGTGGTGTAGGCAGAGGGGATGGAAAAAGAGAGAGGAGGCACAAGGAAGGGGGCATGAAGAGGAGCCATTGATAAGTGTTAGTTTGTTGCTTCCTTGAGGTGAAAATGACGAAATAAAGATTTTCTGGTGTGGATGGCTGGAGAACCTGAGGAGTATGTAAAGAATAGTCTAGAGCAGCTGGATCTATAACTTAGTGTTCTAGTGCTTGCCCAGCAGGTCCTGGCTTCTATCCCCTGAACAGCTCCCATACTGTCTAATATGTGAGAAAAGAATATACAACAGTCCCAGACATTTTGGTGAATATTTATATATTCAAAATTAATTAAGGACAAACAAGGCATCAATACTTAGTACCTTGTGACCTGGGAGAGTTCATATTTCTAGGAGTTCATGAAACTCTAAAATTGGGCTTTATATTTCTAGTGGCTACGCATTGGGGTCCAAGCTTAGTCACATGTTCAAAACTGCACTGATGGCAGGTAAGGTCAGATCGTAAGTAAGCTACTTGGAACTACATCTACTCGAGTGGTGTGGGTGTGCATCAGTAGGAGCCTCACTTGTCAGGTCTGGAAGATGGGTGTGAGTTTTCTCCACAATTGGTAGGACAGAAGGGAAGTAGGGTACCTTATGAAGAAGAGGTGACAGAATCCACGAGGCCAGGCCAGGTGCTACAGGGCAGATGAGAATACTGGAGTGGAGTAGAGTGGAGGTGATGATCACGGCCATGTAGGTCATGCCATTGTCCATGGGAGGCCCCTGGCACTAAATGTAAGTGTTATTATGCAGTGCTTTGGAAAGAAACCCTGTAGTAGATGTTTGCTCAAAGAAGCATCAGGATAAGGTTTTCATTTCAGAACAATCACTCTGGCTCAATGTAGAGGCTAAATTAGAGGTATGTAAGGGTAGAGTTTGCAGACATGATATAGGATATATATATATATATATATATATATATATATATATATATATATACAAATATATATTTGATACATAGTCACATATATATTTGATGTATATTTCATATATATACTTGATACACACACATACATCTATATATATGTATACATATACATGCTGAGTATGTGTATATATAGTACACAGGATGGAACAACCTGGAGGCATATTTGAAATGGAAATCAACTGAGAGAGACATGATATAGGATATATATCTCATATATATGATATATGTCATATATATTTGAGTATGTATGTATGTATGTATGTATGTATATGCTGAGTAGAAGATGGAATAACCTGAAGGCATGTTTGACATGAAAAATGGAAAAAATGGGATTGGTGGAATGAGATAAGGTCAGAGGGAGAAACGTATCACTTCAAGGCCTCTGGACTGTTTGGAGAGATGCCTGGGGGCTGTGTCTCAGGCATGGGTTGCTGGGAGTTGGGTATCTGTTACATAGCATATGTGCTTGAAGTCTCAAGAGTAAAGTGATGTATTGAATGTTAAAAAGATGAAGAAGAGAAAGAATGGAAGGGCAGTCAAAGAGGAATACACTGTTTGTTGGAGGCGGGATTCCCCTGACAGTGTCCCAGGACTCCACGTCTTTCTGATGACCTGTGGTTGTGGGTTTTTAAACTGTCTTAATTGTGGGCAGGAATGGAGGATAATTCTAGTGTTGGCAGATATGTGAGACATAAGGCAACATTGTGAGTACCTTGCTGTAGGTGGTTTGTCTGGGTGGGCTTCCCCTGAGCACAGACACATATGGTTAAAGTAACAGCTAATTTAGCTTGAGAACCAGATGTTTGATTGGCACTGTTAGGGTAGGGGTCTATCCAAGCTTTGTTGGTCTTGAAGCATGTATGATCTTTAGTGGAAAACAACACAGAAATATGCCCATGAAAGTGAATAGTGGACTTTGGTTGGGTAGCATGGATCTTTAAAGCTTAAGTTTCATTAGCACCATGATAAAAAAATTGCTTTGTTTGGGAGACTGCAGAATGAAATAAATATGGGTGGGCATGTGAGTGTGTGCATGCATGTGTGTGTGCATGTGTATGTGTGCATGCATATGTGTGTGCATGTGTGTGTGCATGTGTGTGTATATGTGTGTGTATGTTCGTGTGTGTGTGTGTGTGTGTGTGTGTGCACGTGCATGTTGTTCATTCACATAAGCACTGGTTGGGAGACTTCCAGAAAGAAGAGGTACAAGCACATGTACACGTGCTTTCACATAAACAGTTTCCAGAACACATTTTTCATATTTTTGAAGACAACACTCAGCAAAGGGGGAACTTAGGTCAAGTCTGGTAACCTTGGTGTCTTGCTCTCTATTACAGGGTACACACACAGGAGTCCCAGGAATATGCACTGGGCATGTTCAACTGAATGGTATATTAGCTTGATACTGCTATCATGAAATACCCGAAGCACTGTTCATTTATAGAGCAGTTTGTTTAGCCCACACTCAGAGGTCCGTGTCTCTCTATCCATCTCATGATGGAGTCCCATCATGGTATAGGGCATCAAATGGTAAGAACTGAGGAATATGCATCTGTACTTTTCTTATGGTCTGTCTCTTTTCTCTTAAAGTGACCAGTATTCAGTCACAAGAAATACATCCTAATGACTTTATAGAACCTTAATATCCTGTTTCTAAAAGCCATTGTCAGATTAGGTTTCCAATGTCTCAATATTTGTAATACAGATTAAATTTCAACACATTTTGTGTGTTTATGAGGGACATTTATGTGTTTATGGGGGACAATTTTAAGCTACATCTAAACCATCACAGATAGTCCTTCTGGTCTTGTATAGACTCTGCTCATCTAGTCTGGGCTTGTTTGTGCAGAGGCTGACAGTTGGTGGGATCCCTGGTCTACCATGGCTGTGGCAAGAATGATTTTCCTTTTTATCCAGGTGTCCTTTGTACCCATCCAGTAGGCATTCCCAGTAATATTGACAGGGCCCAGACTGGAGTATGCTGGGAGGCTCTACAAAGGACATGATAATAGCCAAGCAGAACGAGCCATGCTGTTTGAGCAATCCATCCATCATACTGTGTCTCTTGTGAGGCACTATCCTCAGCAAACACTGTTCTCGCCCTAAGAGGCATCCAGGTTCCAGCTGTTAAGACAATAATTTGCTTCACTCTATTACATCTGGTTCCTGCTTTGCATCTTATTGAACAACAAAATTGCCTAGGGTCTGACATTTTATAAGGGCTTAAGCGTTTTCTTGTGAAAGGGAAATCTTCTTAGATCATTTATTTACTTTCTATGGGTAGGGCTAACCTCTATTTTAAAAACGGTTGTGCTTCTTTTCCAAATACAGCTTCAGAAGAGCAAGAGGGACAGCTAGAGTCACTTTGCCAGCACTTCAAGTCTTTTGGCTCAGATGAGAAACCAAGGCAATGAGAAGATTCCTGCTTATCCTGTATTATTTTAAGCTTTGACCATAGATGTTTCCAGATTATCTTAAAGGAACACTGGGCTTCTATTTTTAATACATGGTCTTTGGGTGGTTCCCCCAAGAAGGGATTTGGGGAGCAAGAAAAAGCAAAGCATTTTGTCACTGCTGTCCTTCTATGAGAAGGGTTGAGATTGGACAATGCCCTGTGCTCCTCACTGGATTAACACGCTTCCGTGTGGGAGTGTGTATATGTGCATATGAATAAGTGAGTGGGAGGGTCTATGTAGACCCATATGTCTAGATGCATATTTCAACACACTTTAGGGTTTTATGCAGAGGGAAGTGCAGCTCTGACATTGCTATGCTTAGCTCTGTGAGGGACCAGACAATAGGGGACATGATTAGGGCCTTTCCAAGCCACCTAACAATGGTGTCAGGCGAATGCAACTGATTGAGGCTATGTTCCCCATTCTGATGAGCAAGAAAGGAGGGCAGCCTGGCCGGGGTAGATTTGTTTTGCAGGACCGATTGCAGGATGAAATCTCCCCCTCTCCCATGTCCCTCCCTCCTGATTTCCTCAGGGCCCTCTGGGTTGGCTAAATTTAGTGTTTGACAGATCCAGATCCATCTGATTTCTTCCAGGACTCTGCCTCTAAATGTCACCCTCGCTGTACAATTCATAAAGCTCATGGATAGGGCTGTGGGGGCTGGGGTGGGGAGCAGATGTCTGTGACAAACAGGAACAAGGAAGCAAGTCTTGGTAGGTGAAGAAAAGAGGAAAGGAAGGCTGATTTGGGAACAAGTTTATCAGACTTCCTTTTCTGTCACTCACTCAACACCAATGCATAGGAATCCAACCAGGGAATGATATCATCAAACCAACTCATGAAGGAATCTGGGAAATTAAAGTAAAGAGCTGCGTGGAAGCGGTTCAGGGTTGGGATCCTTCTTTTGACTCTTTCAAATCCAAAGGAAAGAGTGTTCCTCCACTTGTCTTAGGGGTGAAGACAGAGAGGCTTACTTCTGAGAGCACTTTCTTCTCTCGCGAGCGCTCTCTCTCTCCCTCCCCAACTCCAGATTTTATTTCCCCCTGTCCACCCTTCCACTGTTCTACATCCCATACCTCCAACCCACTCCCTGTCTCCACTTCCCACCCTCCCCCTCCACCCCACCTGACCTCTAAACTCCCTGGGGCCTCCAGTCTCTTGAGGGTTAGGTGCATTATCTCTGACTGAACCCAGACCCGGCAGTCCTCTGCTGTCTATGTGTTTGGGGCCTCATATCAACTGGTGTATGCTGCCTTTTAGGTGGTTCAGTGTTTGAGAGATCTCAAGGGTTCAAATTGAGACTGCTGGTCCTCCTACAGGGGCGCTCTCCTCCTCAGCTTCTTTCAGCCTTTCTCTAATTTAACCACAAGGGTCAGCAGCTTCTGTCCATTGGTTGGGTGCAAATATCTGCATATGACTCTTTCAGCTGCTCCAAGGGAGCAGTCATGATAGGTCCCTTTTTGTGAGCGCTCCATAGCCTCAGTGATAGTGCCAGGTCTTGGGACCTTCCCTTAAGCTGAATCCCACTTTGGGCCTGTTACTGGACCTTCTTTTCCTCAGGATCCTCTCCATTTCGATTCCTGTAGTTCTTTCAAACAGGAACATGGGGATGCAGAGCAGGTGGAATGGTGTGGCCTCAATGCTGATAAACCACAGGAGCAGGTACCTATGCTCTGTCCTTCTGTCTAAGCTCTGGGTTCTTACTCTGTTAAATGGGTTAGTGATCTTTGTTGTGGCCATTTTATAGGTGCATTTGGAGATCTAACTAGGTGGTATATGGAAAAACCCTTGTGAAGTACTTACACAGTAGTATCACTGAAGAGCTGTCACGGGTTTTCTGGGTCAAGTGAAATGGACATTTCAAAGGAGAAAGAATACTATGCCTTAATTCTAGATCGAGTCTTAGGGGTGAAATCCATCCACACTGTAGTCAAGCTGTGCAAGTTCAGAAAACATTTCTATATCTAGCGGGTTCCTTGGTTTCTCAGCCTCCATCAGAGAGAATGACCAACCAGCTGTGTTGGATTCTCACACAGCTTAATGTGTGAACACAATGTATCAGTTATTTTCCCCACATCTGTGAGAAGAAGCACTTGTTAGAAAGAGGGGGAATATTTTGGCTGTCAGTTTGAAACACAGTCCATTTTGGCAGAGGAGTCCCTCCTGCAGGTATATGAGGCAGCTGGTCTCATTGCCTCTGCAGTCAGGAAGCAGGGAGAGATGAAGGCTGGTATTCAGCTTGTTTTCTCCTTTTTATTCAGCCCAAGACCCCAGCCAATGAAACAGTGCCACACACAGTTAAGGTAGATCTCTCCAAAGAGATTCTCTCCAAGACTTACATAAATATTTGCCTCCTAGGTATCTTTAGATTCTGTTAAGTTGATAACACCACACACATTCAAGGGCTTAGTTTTACCTAGCAAATAATAAGCCAGGTGTCAATATGGTCTATGACATCTCTTCTCTGTGGTAGTATGCTTTGAGACCCCAGAGTCCTTATTAGGAAGACTTTCATATGACGATTCTGGAAACTCGAGTTGATTTATGCCAAATCTCTGGTTCCATGCTGTGCATGCAGTTGGTGTTCATGACTTTCTGTTTCTCATGCATTCTTTTAGGTCCCTCCTCTAATCCTACTGGATTCTGTGGGTACCAAGAGAGGAAACTCAAAAGACCTTGATAAAGACACTGTTTCTCAGGGCTGCTACTGTGCTGTCTTGTACCCAATTGCTTACTCAAAGGCTCCACTCAGAATTCTCCCTGCTCCTGTATCTTGAGAAAGAAATCCCCTGGAGAATATACCCAAGACACACTGATATGTGATAGACATTGAGGAAATATTCTTCTCTGGGACTCAGTTATCCTATCTATGAAATGGCATCAACACGGAGGGCCTTTCTAACATACCAGGACACCTTTGACTCCATCGTTGTCAAAGGATTACACGATCAATTCTTCTCTCCATGATGGTATCTGTAGATATTTTATCTTTTTCCTCTTTGTTTCTTGCACTTGGATATGCCAAGTGTTTATGTCATTTCTGAGACTCCAGTAAACTGCGTTATTGGGAGGAGACAGGGAGTAACACACACAGGCAAAAATCTGCTATTTTCACATGAATGCTTTAGGCAGTCAGCCATGATGGGAAATGAAATGTGTGGAAAAATACAGGGTGAATAAAGATGGCTTTAGTGAGATGATGAGCCTTTTACTGCCTGCATCTGATTCGTGATTTGTAGTTGGTCTGTCAGCCTGGCGCCTGTGTCCCAGAATGGCTCCTGCTGTGGAAATTCTTCTTCCCATCCCCCTCCACAGGTTTCATTTGGATGTAGGACTGTCTGTGGTTATTTACCAACATTTCACCAGGAGAGCAGGGACCAGACTCCCTGGGGGAGAGACGCAGCAGCTGGGGGTTTAAGAATTATTTCTGGAAAATAAAAGCCATTGAGAAATTCCTTAGGTGACAGGAAGATGTCTTCTGCCAACTGATGGAGCAGAGGGTGCATTGGTATTTTTTGTTTTGTTTTTGTATGTGTGAGAGGGGTGTGTGTGTGTGTGTGTGTTTGCTTGTTTGTGTATGTGTAGGGTGCACATGTATAGGGTGCATATGTATTCAGAAGCCAGAGGTTGACATTGGTTATCTTCTTTGATTGATTTTCATCTTACCTGTTGAAACAGAATGAGTGCCTTGGAACTCGAGCTTGCTAACTCAGCTTGTAGAGCAAGCAGGCTTTCTTCAGGCTTCCCCTGTCTCTCTGCCTCCCATGTTCTGCCATTTCAGGCAGACCACCACACATGCCTGACACTTACATGGATGCTGGGGTTTCTAACCCCAGGCTTCTTGCTTTTGTAGCAAGTACATTATCCACAGAACCCTAGAAAGGACACCTACAGCATGAACTGGAGGCAGTAGTATCTGAAATGAGTTCAGATCACTGCTTCTATATTTAGTGGTAAGGTGGGGGAGGGCTAGTTTCACAGGTGTGAGAGTCACTAGACAGGGCTCAGGCCTCAAGATTTTCATCTAGCCATGCGGTGCTGGGACAAGAGAGCAGCCATGTCAGCCGAGCCCCTTGCTCCTCACTGACTCACGTGTAGAAGTTCATGCATGCTACAAATAGAGCAGTGTTTACGTCCTTCCATGTTAGACACAGTTCTTATTTACTTTTTTTAGTCTTTTAAAAGAGGTTTTATTGTTACAGAGCAGGTTTAAATGTAAAGAAATGTTGAACAGGAAGCATAGTCCTTTCCATATAATCGCTCCTCTAACACAGTTCCTACTATTCTCATCTTGCATTGGTTTGGTAAGTCTGTGGTTACGGATAAGCCAACACCGATACATTACCTACCAACCATTAAGCTCTGCGTGGATTAACACTTCATGCTGCGTAGTTTTACTTAGATTGGAGATACAAAATAGCATTGTAGCCTCCATCCCTGGAAAACCTCTGTTGCTCTACAAAGCCCTCCTTGGACTCTTGGTAGCCACTGATTAGATTAGTGCCTCTGCAGTGAACCCGTCTCCCTAGACTGTCACAGGCTTGGATTTGTGCTATATGTAGCATTTTTTGATTGGCTTCTTTCACTTGGTAATATGTATTTAAGGTTACTTCAAATTCGTTGTGGGGCTTGATAGCTCGTTTCTGTTTTATTACTGTATAACAATTCATTGTATCCGAGTCCCAGAGTCTGTTTATTGATAGAGGGACATCTTGACTGCTTCCAAGTTTGGGTAATTATGACTAAAGCTGTTATAAACATTCTGGCGTGGACGTAAGTCTGTAACTCAACTTGGTGGAAATCATGGGATGAGACTGTTGAGTTCTACGGCAAGATTCTGCTTAACATTGCAAGAAACTGCCAGATTGTCTTCATAAAGAGGTGGCTACCCCATTATCCATTCATCCCAATAGTAAACGAGAGCTGGTTGCCTGTGCTAGTGTTCGGTGAGTGGTGAAGTTCAGGATTTAGATGTTCTGAAAGCTGTGAATTGGATCTTGCTTTTAATTTATATTTTCCTAATGACATAGGATGTGGAGCAAATAAGAATAGCATCTATATATTTTCTTTTTACAAATAGTCTTAGCAAGCTTCTGCATTTAGTTTTTTCTTACGGTTTTTCTGTCAATAGGAAATCAGAAGTGCATGTTTGACAGGGATTAAGGAAGTAGGGGTGCAGCTGGTAGGAGCACAGGGCCCCAGGTCAGAATTCAGAAGACTTGAGATTTGCCTTGTCTATGTGCTCCTATGTCAAGACCTTCAGAAGAAGTCACCTTCCCTTTGAAGCTCATCTTTCTCACCTGTACGTTGTGACATTTGTATTGGATGAACGCTGTGGCGTATTTCTCAGGCCAACATTCCCCAGTTTGGACAATGACTTGGAACAGGGACAGGGTGGTGGCACAGGGAACACCATGTGGCACAGGGAACACAGGCTGCCTTACCCTTTCCCCACCCCCACTGTGAGAGAGATTACAGTGGTGGTGGGGGGGGGTGGGGGGGGTGGCTGTGCTTCATGCCTACTCTTCTGCAAAGCAGTTTCTAACTTCTTCTTTGCTGACAGACAGTTCCATGCTACTTCAGGTGACGAGTGACAGCTTAGCATAGAGAAAAGGAAGACTAATTTTCCAGTTCCAATGCTGGGTGGGGACAGCCTGTGTTGTAAAGGTAGTGTCGCTCATACTCGGCAGGTGGTAGAACCTGTCCAACTTTTCAAATGTTCCCTGACTTACTCATGAGCTCTATCTGGGAGTAAAGAAATATTGTCACTTTGTCACCATCTCCACAGAGCGCTCAGCCATGCTTGACTGAGGAAAGATCTCCAGTTTCATCTACCAAGTGCTTTACCTAGGTCTGTTGAGCATCTTGGAAGTCATGAATTGTTATCAGCACCGTGGGCATTGGGAGTGGGAGCAGGAGAGGAAGAGGCACTGCCTTTATGTGGCGCTTAACCTAATAATGTGCACAAACAGCCCAAACTAATTAACGCTGTATAATCCATTTCAGACAACAGAGGGGTGTCATCATACTCTAGAAAGAGGCCAAGCTAAACAGTGGGGGGAATGAATGGGGGATTACAAGGATGAGCCTCAGCTGTATGAAAAGTTTCTCACATGAAATCACTGACCTGTTGCTGGACAGGAAGCTTTACCATTCTTACGGTGATCTCACCACCTCAGGTCAGGTAGCCAGCAGAGTAAAGCCTCTGGAGTCCCCGGAGCTCTGAGCTTCCAGCCTTCAGAAAACTGAGATCCTGGAGGAATTTCTCCCTTTTTGGACCCCATTTTTGACACTAAAATGCACAGATCCACTTAAAGAAGGACGTCCTTTGAATATCAAATAAGCTCAGTTATTGGGAGTAGCTCTCACCCACAGCCTGCTTCTCCCCTGGCACTTGCCCATGAGGCTGGGGGAAATGATTAAACACATACGACAGCCAAATCATTTCTCTAGATGAAGAGCTGGGTAAGGAGCGGAACAGCCTGGGAAGTCAAGAGATTCTTATCCGGGTCCGTGAGCGCCTGAACTCTTCCTTCCTCACTGAGAAGTCTGGTAATGGCTTTCTTCATGGTAGAACGGCATAATTTCCTCTTCTCATCCTGAAAACTTCCTGTGAGCAGTGACCTCAGCCTATCATGGGGGCAAGGGAAAGGTTTCTGATAACAGGCAGAGACCACTTTGTAAAGTAGGGGAAGCTCAGGCTATTCCTGTTTCTTGGAATCTTGTCGCTGTACCTGATGATGGAACAAGAGGAGGACAGAAGTGGAAAATTCAGAGCCACCAGGCTGTCATGTGCCTACAGGTCACTTGGGCACTTTATACAGAGCCTGATTCACCATGTCTGGAGTAGAGTCTGCAGTCGTCATTTCCAGTAGGTTCTCAGAGGTTCCTGTTGGTTCACAGACCAAACTGAAAGAATTGGGGTTGTGTCACCCTTCACATTTTAGACACAAGAAGGGATGGGTGCAGAGATTGGATATAAGCCCAGGTCTGGGTTTGGTCAGGGTGTCCTGAGCTCTGTGCGTTCATCCTGCAGCTCCTAACTCAGTCTGGTCTTTTGGCTGTCAAAGAAGCTTCTGGTCTTACTCCTACTGGTCTTGTATAGTACACCCATGTGGATCTTGCTATAAACGTAGATGTAAATAGAAAACAACAAAAAACGACCTTGTCTATGCTTTTCATCAGGAACCTGATGGGTTCAACTTCCTTCAGACCAAATAAGGTCTGTTCAGGTTGGCAATCTAAATCTAGTTCCAATTCTGCCGTTAATAACATGTTGGATAATTGATAAATTGTTCCCTCCTTCCTGGCTCTCAGATGCCTCATCTTATAGTATTAAATTAGATGCTTCTCATAACCCAGATTGCCTGTATGAACGTCTGATTTCTCTGCCTTTGTAGGAACAGCATGGTGGTTACTACTTAATAAGTTAAGCAACAAACTCATTTGGTGTGCCAGCTGGTAGAGTGCCATGGGACAGAAATGGTGGTGATGGATCAAAGAGTCCTGTAAGATCAAGAAGGCTAAAAGTGGAGGGTGATTTTCCTGAAAGAGCTAACAATAATGAAAAAGCTAGAAGAAACTACAGCTCAGCACAGACTAGTTGTGATACTTAGTGAAGGGGCAAATGGCTTTGTAGCCTGGATGACTTCCAAGGTTCTCTGTGATGACACTGTACATTCATGTGGCCCTCTAAAGTCTGCTCAGTACTGTCACAGGCATTGTGCCCTTGAATCCTGAGAACAACTATAGCAGGTAGAGATGGGCACCATCTGGTTTTGCACATGAGTGATGTCTAGGGAGATTTAAGGACATGCAAATGATAAGATGCTTTGGCTTCCTTTCCATGAAACCATACCTGACATAGGCAGAGCTCACAGTAAGCTTAAAGTTGCCACATATGGAAAATATCTTTCATCAACAACGGCCAAAGTAAGAAAAGTTCATGTTTGGAAGGATAAAGCTCAGTTATCTGAAAACTTTACTCAGCCTGAAAATTTCCTTGATTTCAGACAAAAAGGCATAAATGAGGCATTCTGCACCTTGTGTTTGTAATCAGTTACAGGTTGTCCCCAAGTTGGAGCTATAAAGCACATGCAGCCATACTCAATAAATCATGCATTCAAGTATAAACAATAGGAGGCGATTTAACACATAGTAAAGACGTATGGCTGCCTCTTAGCAGGAGGGAGATTCTACCCAGAACAAGAAGTGTGTATCTTGCAACCAGGTGTGGACTTGATAGCCCAAAGGACCCATTCTTGCTATAACGAGAATGGTAAAGACAATGGCTGATGTGATTGATTGCTTATTCTCTGACAGGCAGTACAAGAAGAATTCTTCTGCATGTAGTAATTTATTTAAGCTTTATAAGTACCCTGGGGTAGGCACTCTACCCTCCCTGTTTCTGAAAATGGGAAAACTGAGAAGTACGTGAGTAAATTGAGAGTCTGACACTTCCGTGCAGGTGGGCAAATTTTGCCTTATGTTTTGTAGTGGGACTGAATTCTACTTGGAGCTTGAGAAAAAGGTAATACCTAAGGCCTCAGGTTCCTTTACTTATCCATTCCCCCTCTCATACACTTCCTCCCTTCCTTCTTTTCCTTCTACATTCCATGAGTTTCTGCTTCTTCCAATAAGCACATATGGTTCAGAAAATACAGAATTTAGATGAAACATATCCTCTGCTATTGAGAGACTGAAAATCTGGAAATGAGATAAAAAGGATCTGAACATTGGTAGATGTCTTAGTCAGGGTTTCTATTGCCGTGAACAGACACCATGACCAAAGAAACTCTTATGAAGGGCAACATTTAATTGGGGCTGGCTTACATTTCAGAGGTTCAGCTCATTATCATCATGATGGGAATCATGGCACCCCGCAGGCAGACATGTTACCTACAGTGACAAATGCATAGTGAGGAGCCAAAAAAAGTTCTGTGCCTTGATCCAAAGGCAGCCAGAAGGAGACTCTCCTCTGCAGGCATCCAAAGGGAGGGTCTCATCCGCAATGGGTGTAGCCTGAATGCAGGAAGAGACCTCCAAGTCTGCTTACACAGTGACACACTTCCTCCAATAAGGTCACACCTATCCTGGCAAGACCATACCTCCTAATAGCGCCACTTCCTATGGGCCAAGCATATTCAAACCACCACAGTAGAAATGTGATTAGTTTAGGAAAGAGTGGAGTGGGATGTGGTGCACCTGTATCGAGCAGGTGACAACAGAGAATGACTATAAGAAACCATAGTGGGACAGTGTCAAAGATTCAGTAACATTGTCACAGCCCACACTCTGTAAATGGGCAGCCTCCCTCAGGGTCCCTTTGTGGATCTCTGTACAAAGCCATCAAGTATCTGCTACCATAGAGGAGTTGAGCCTTGGAACTCCATTGGTGGTGGTGTTATATACAATGATGTTGGGACCAGGTGCTTAAGGAGAAACTGGACTGAAACTGTCAGCTTTTCACAAGGAAGGAAGGTTAGGAAAGAAACAGATTTCCATCTGGAGTTCCCAGGGCTATGATTAAAAGACAGTGTTGTCTGCAAATTTCAGCGCCTTTTATCAGTCAATTAATTCACAGATGTTTTTTAAGCTCTCAGCAGAACTAAGCCACTGTTTCAAATATCCGAGGAGAGGACAGAAAGGTAGAATGCCAGCCCCTCCCACAGAGCCCTGAAGTATTTTCTGGGGACAATGAATAACATGCATTGTCAGGTAGACTGCTGAGTACCAAATGCTTAGTGAGAAATGTACAGTTGTTTCCAGGGTGAGAGATGGCCATAGACTGAGCTGGTCTGGCAGACAAGGAGAGCAGACTTCCTGGAGGTGGTACACCTAGGAAGAGCCACATGAAACTCAACATGGAGAGGATAATTTGGATTGAGTGCCTTTTCAGTGTCTTCCTCTCCCCCCCCCCCCCGCCCACTTCCCATCATTTTCTACATGTTTGCTTGGGTAAGCCTTAGTGACTCTCTAACCCCATTCTCTAATCTCAAAAGCCTTCCTTGACTTCTGCCTATAAGCTATCCCTTGGAGGTACCTTTGAAACTCTCTCTCTCTCTCTCTCTCTCTCTCTCTCTCTCTCTCTCTCTCTCTCTCTCTATCTCTCTGTCCTTGGCTAGTCATTAGCAATCTGATGAAGTCTTCCCAATCACCAATCAGTCCCAGAGCGGGCTGAGCCACCACCTTGAATGGCTCTTTGTGGGTGTGCATACTTGGATATGTGGGTGTTGTAATGGCTGGTTTCAATATCACCTTGACACAAATTAGAATAACTTGAATAGGAAACCTCAGCAGAAGAACTATTATGATTACCTTAATTGATTTGGGATGACTCATCCCTATTTTGGGTGAGAAATAACCTTCTGGTAGCTGCTAAGATAAAAGGGTGTGGCAGAAGGAAGATAATTTACCTTTTGCTTCCCTGGATTTCCTCTTCTTACTCAGTTGATTTACACTGCTGCGGCTGCTGCTGCTGCTGGTGGTGGTGGTGATGATGATGGTGATGACAATGATGATGATGATGATGATGATGATTCTGTCACTGATAACAGAAGCAACATTTTCTAGTTCCCATCCTAGACTAAAGAACCAGGGACTGTTGAGACACTAAGTCTTGTGAACTGAGCAATTGCCTGGTTGTCAGCCTCCCCAGTGAGAAACAGCCGCCATAAGACTACTCCAGCTACAGAGGCTCCCAGACTTAAGGACTAAGCAACTGCTGAGTTCTCAGCACTCAGTGTGATTCAGCTCCTGTTGCTATTTTAAGGTTTGCAGTCTTTCTCTTTCTCTCTCTCTCTCTCTCTCTCTCTCTCTCTCTCTCTCTCTCTCTCTCTCTCTCTCTCTCTGTATGTGTGTGTTCATCCTATTGGTTCTGTTCTTCTAGAGAAGCCATACTAATATAGTTATCACATGTATGTCTATAAGTGTGTAGAGAGCACAGGGATTTTCTTAAATTGCTTTTGACTTAAGTTTTTGATAGAATTTCTTCCTGTACTCCGAGTTCTTTCATTCAGTCAGACTGGCTGGCTAGCTGGCCCCAGGCATCCTCCTGTCTCTGCTTCCCTAGCACTGGGATTATAGGCATGTGCAGTACACTGTGCTTGTAACATGGGCTCTGCAGATCTGAACTTAAGTCTTCATGCTAGCATGACAGCACTGACTGAGCTATCTTTTCAGCTCCTTCCTTGTTTTTTTATGATGCTAAGATATGTCTGTGGAATGAATCCATAGAGTTGAGAAAACATCAAGAGGTTTTAAGGGAGTACAGTATAGTTGGAGAGTGAGAGCTCATTCTAAACCTTTTAAGGTATCACTGTGGATTTTTGCTTATCAACTGTTCCTAGGACTTTCTTTCCCATAGAATTTACTCTTTTCTTTTTAGCCCCTATGATACTCTTCTACCTCATGGCTTCTTTTCTCTCACATTTGAGATCATAGTTTAATGGGCTTCCCAATCTAGGTATTAGTCTCACCTCTGCCATATGGAGGGTAGGTTGTGGCATGGAGTAGCATTCCTAGCCTTCTGCTGTCCCCAGGCCAGCAGAGTCACACTGTTATTCTGTTCAGAGGACAGAGGTCAAGCATGTGACTTGTCTTCTCCCCATGCCTGTATGGAAGCTCAGCACAAACCCCGGGACCCAGGACATATTTCCAGACCTCAGTAGTGTCTGGTTCTTCATGTTCTCATGACAACATTTGGCCTGAAATAAAATACTATTATAGCCCTGGCTTCTACCTCTACTTCATGCAGGGTAGCTGTGAGCTGCTCAGGTCTAGCTTCTAGAAGTTAGAAAAGGGGAGGGGATTGTGTGGGAGAGTCGAGAGTTGAGAGGGAAGTTTCTTCTGCAGGGGCATAAAGACTGGGGGGTACACAGATGGGCTTGAAGGATGGCAGGGGGTGGGTGGGGGTGTTGCTCTCCTCTGTGTAATAGCCCGTTTCTGGCAAAGAGCTTATGTTCTCTTCCACTGGAAAGCTTTTAAGAACGCTGAAAAGGACAGGCAATTACAGGAAGGTTAGGTGCGCCTGATTGGATGTTGTTACAAATCACTCATTGTCATACAAGGCATTTGGAAAGGAGGCCATCGGGGACTGATTGCCGCTTAGGGTAAGTGATTTCTGTTTAGAGTGACTGAGCAGATGAAGGCTTGGCTCGCGCTCATTGCCCTTTCTCCTTGTTTGCCGTTGTGTTGATTTTGGAGTGGGGAAGAGGGGGTCATTGCAGATGTGGAAGTGTGGAGGGGCTAGACATTCCACTCCCCACCTCAGCCAAACCCTCCCTACACAATCTACCTGTGGGGAATGGACGCAGGTGAAGAGCGGGTTTTCCCCTGGCGGGTTAACGTGAAGCTCCTGGGCCATGTCCAGACTACAGGCTAGTATCCTTGCTCATGGCTAGGCACCAAGATGAGGGCTGGGAGTTTTCATTAACCACACTGCATATAGCTGTGCAGGCTCAGCACACCCTATGGAGCAGTCTCTCTGCTTCTGATGCCAAACTACAGTCTCGTCTTCTAGATCCCTTACAACCACATGACTGGAATTTCCATCTGACTATGAGAGGATCCCAACAGGGAAGAGAGCCAGATGGACTCATTCAGTGTCTCTGGTACCATCAGCTGTCTCCATTGTGTCTGAAACACAATTATGATGGAGAAATATCCTTGGACCTAAAAGTCAGCTTCACCGTCATTCACACACAGGGGTGGACTCCTTGCAGGCCACCAGAAGACGTAAAAGTAGAAGTGAAGCAAGAAGTCACAAAATCAGGGCAAAGGTGATGGAAGAAAGGCATCAATATTGGGGAACCCACAATTTGATTGGACAGTTCTTCCTTGCGATTTTACTACAGGCAAATGAGGCAGAGGGTGGTTGATGTGGGCACTGGATGGGTGGGGCCTACCAGCTCTGAGGATGCACCCGAATTAGTTGAGTTATATGTCCCCAAACTACACTGAAATCCTAATGGTCATATGTTAGCCAGTTTTTAACCAGTGTGATGGATACCTGAGAAAAACAACTTAAGAAAAAGGAAGATTCAATTCAGCTGACACTTTCAGGGTCTTCACCCATGATTGGCTTGGTGGACTCCATCGTACCACTTCTGAGGAGAAGCGGATCATTACAGCAGAGGGAGAGGCTGCTTACATTATGGCAGCCAGGAAGCAGTAAGCGAGAGCTGGGACAGTTCTCTTTGTGGAGGACCCACCAAGCACCTACATTGGGCTCCGTGCTACAGGCCCAAAGACTCACAAAACAGACTTTAGTCATGGTAACATGAGGTGGGTATAAGAGGTGGGCAAAGCAGTTGAGGGAATGGGTCATTGTGGTAGAATGTGGCAGATACAGGTAAGGAAGGAACATGAGGAATTTTGTGAACATAGGCCCTGACTGTAGGTTTGCCCTGCAAATCTGTGTTAACTAACTCAACAACGACTCATTGACAGAGCATTACCTCTGATTCCAGTAACCCAAACTAAGTGAGATGAAATGGGTTCTTACCTGTTTTCTTAAATTAAAATATTATTTTGTATTCTTACCTTTTAAGAAATTTATATTTCAGACAGAAAGAGAGAGAGAGAGAGAGAGAGAGAGAGAGAGAGAGAGAGAGAGAGAGAGAGAAGAGGAATATGAGCACACACACAAAATCATAATCAGGTACTATTTAAAAAGATTGATAAAATGCAGAATGATGGCAGGGAGACTCCTTATTTAGGTCAGGCTGACAGAGGTGATTGGGAAGGAGAAGAACTTGCCCATGCTGAGGTGAGAGGCAAGTATTTGGGCTAAAGATGATGGTTCAAGAGTAGGAATAGTGCATTCCCATAGGGTGGGAAAGACCAGAAGACATCGTGGATATGTAAATGCCTTGTCAATGGTGTGAAACTGAAGGACACAGAGGATTCGTGTACAGTCTCCTGTGCCATGGCAACAACTAAGCCTTTCTCTGTATTTTCCTCCCTGTCTCTGGTTAAAAAGAAAAAAATGTCCTATTTCCAGTTAACATTCTAACTACCGTCATTTTCTCATATGTGGATAGGTGTGTGGTGGTATATGTTTGTGGGGACGTCTGAAGGACTGTGAACACTTTCTCACCCATGTGGAATCATTGCACTCCTGATTCCAGCTCACACTGAGAACATGGCTTGTGTCATTTGTTCTCCCCAAAGTGAAGTGAACTGCATTTCACAAATAGGCTCAGCTCTCACTCTGAGTCAGGTACCAAGTGAATCTTGTTGGTTTTTTTTTCTGGCTCTTATTTGTTTAAAGACAAAAGAAAAAAAAAAAAGGCTTTCAAAAGTGTGACATCCGTATCCAATGCTAACAGCATGGTAGAACCTCTCCAAGAGAACTGATAAACTCTTCAGATTGAGGGCAGGCCATTGGGAAAGACCAACTCCAGATGTGTAATTTGGAACTCATGACTAAGAAACACAATTTGGAATGTTCTGAAGCAGAACCTCAGAAAATGAAAGGCCAGAGGAACTTCACTGTTCAACTTTCTCCAAGGATATGACAGGGCCAAGAGTCCAGTGTGTGAATTCTGGAAAAATGCAAGTATCTGAAGCAATGCTTTGAAAATATGAAATCAAGGATTCCCAGCCCAGTAACATTCTAAGTTCGGTCTTCCTCCTGGAACTTAGATGTGAAGCTGAATCTTGGAGGTAGTGAGGTAGTGCAAAATTGGACACAACCATTTTCTCACAGGAGGGCCCAGGACCTTGTCATTCATCCTTCTGTTGACCTTCTTTGAGCTGTTAAGAGGTCTCCAGAATTGTCCTGTTGCAGAAGACAGGGAACTGGAGGAAACTGCATCGTAATTAACATATGAAAGGCCAGAGGTGTGCTTCAGCTGGAAAAGGCATTTGTCACTAAACCACTAAAACTGAAAGTCTGAGTTTGATCAGGGACCCACAAGGTGGAAGAAAAGAACTACACACACAAGTTGTCCAGTGGCCTCCACATATATGGCACACATGCCCACACTAACACACATACATCACATCCATACATTAGATAGATAGATAGATAGATAGATAGATAGATAGGTGGTAGATAGAATTTGAAATATTTTTTCAAAGATTAACAAATGAAAGAAGCCAGTTGAAAAAAAGAAGACAAGAGGATTGGAAACCTATCTCCACCTGGGTTCCATGTTACATGAAACAAACATGCTTGAGAAAATCCCGAAGTATGAAGCGTGGGTAGATACTATGTACATGACCTATAAAGGGTCATGAGTCTAGCAGCCCCAGTTCAGTTGATCTCATGCCTTTCCTCTGCTCATCAGCCCATTCCCATTCTTGGAAATGCTTTCTCTTTTTAAATAAATTGTCTCTATTTTTATTACCTTGCCCTGTGTTCCTGGTGTAATTCTTTGTCCTGGGACACAAAACCATGGAAACCTCAGCAGGTACTTTTCAGGACTCAGATTCGTGCTTATAACAGGAAGGCATCATGGGAATGTGTTGGCTCTTGTGCCTTGGGAATTGTTTGAGCATTGTGGTCTTGATGTGGAGAACTGCTCTCAAACCTGGGAGGCCTCTCCATCTTTGTTTGACAGCCACAAATAACTAAATTAGAGTAAGTACCATAATAGGGAGTAAATTGGAGGGTTGTGTTAAGTAAGTCCAGGGAAGCAATTTGCCATGCATTCTTTCATGAGAGATTTGGCCAAAAGAGCCAGGGCCTTCATTTTCTATTAAGGTCATCAATAAATGTGGCTTTTGAGATGGAATTGAGTGATAAGGCAATGAAATGTCTTGCAAAGGTGAGTTGTGGGTTAGGAAGTTCAGGTCTACATGGAGTACTTGAAGAGCTGTCAGCATCTCAGGAAGCCTGTACCTACATCTCAGATTGAGACCCACTCTATGCAGTTCAACGCTTGTTTTATTTCAATTATTTGGATGGAATTCTGGTAAAGCTATCCTTCCACTTTTCTTACACACTGAGTATTTTAGACATACACATTCAACCACACAATGAGGGAATGTTATAGAGAGGGTTCATGGGAACACAGAGGATACTGGAGAGTTTTTCTTTAATCCATTATTGTGGAAGGGCAAGGATTGGAGTAGGGCTGGACAGGTAGACTTGACTGACTCCCCACAGAATACTGTATAGCTCAAAGGACTTTCATGGTTGTCTCAAGCTGGAGCAAGATGGCCACTCTTATATGTGTTACTTTTGAGGGTCATGTCTGAGGAAGTTAGAAGAGGGCAACAGATTCTCTAGAACTGGAATTATAGGTAGTTCTGGGAATTGAACCCATGTATTCCGTTGCAAGAACTCTTAAGTGTTGTTAACCACCGAGCCACTTCCCCAGCCCTATGAAAGGAAAACAAAGAAATGAACTCATGTATTTTCATGTAGTCTTAAGAATTACATAAAATTTGAAGCTCAATCTTTGAAACTTGGTATAAATTACACTCTAAGTTAAACCATATAAATTGGAAAGACACAAAATTCTGCATGTGTGTGTCATTTGTAAGACATCTAAGTGTGACTTTCTTAAGAAACCTGTATCTATCCTACTTAGAAAAAGTAACAAAAATACACAAGGGAGCAAATATGGAAACAAAGTGTGGGACAGAAACTGAAGGAGGAGCCATCTGGAGAATGTTCCACCTGGGTCTCCATCCCAGGTACAGTCACCAAAGGTAGACACTGATGTGGATGGCAGGAAGTGCATGCTGACAAGAGCCTGATATAGCTGTCTCCTTAGAGGTCTGCCAAAGGCTGACACATTCAGAGGCCAATGCTCACAGCTAACCACTGATCTGATCAAGGGTTTCCCAATGGAGAAGTTAGAGAGAAGACTGAAGGAGCAGAAAGGGTTTGTGGCCCCATGAGGAGAGCAACAATACCAACCAACCAGAGCTCCCCAAGGTCTAAACTACCAGCCTGGGAGCACATAGGGAGGGACCTATGACTCCATCTGTACATGAAGGGGAGGGTGGCCTTGTCTGGCATAGGTGGGAGAGGAGATTCTTGGTCCCATGAAGGATGAACACTGAGTGGGGGGGATTTGAGGGTGGGGAGGTGGGAGTGGGGGGGTAGGTGGGGGCACATCCTCATAGAAGGATGAGGAGGGGGATGGGATAGGAGGTTCCTAGGTGGTGGGGGAAGGGGGGTTAGGGAAAAAATCTGAAATGTAAATATAATATCCAAGAAAAAAAGAAAAAAAAGAAAAAGAAAAAAAAGAAAAAGAAAAGAAAAAAGAAAGAAACCTGTATCTATTTCTTTACTGCATGCCATGATTACCTATGTCGGCCTGTCGATCTGCTCCTCTTTTTCCCTTCTCTCTTTATTTGTCCTCTTCCTTATCTTAATCCAATCACTAACTTTGCTTTCTGCTAGCTCATCTTGAAGTTCTTTTCTTCAGCAGCACAGTCAACTGTGTGGCTTTACCTAGCAGAGATCACTACAGGATAAGGGAACTCCTCAGGATGCCAGTGATAGGCTTTGATGCTCTCCTTTCTCAAGTTTAATAATGTCCTGGGGTAGCTCACAGAACCCAGAAAAAACAATTTAGTTAGCAATACCAATTTATTACACATAATACTTTAAATAGCCTGACTGAAGAATACGTAGGATGAGGCATAGGAACTTCTGCCCCTGTAGGACTGCTTGCTTGTCTGCTTCTGGCTGCGTACATGCTCATAACCTGGATGCCTTGAACCTTTCCATTAGTCTTAGTATCATGGTTTCATTGTTCAAGTGTTATTGAGTAATGAAATGTGATCCGGTAAATGATTCTGATTCAGTAAATTACTTGTGACCCCCTTAACCTTTCGCCTCTCTCTCCTTAGAAGTCATGGGTTGGTTCTGAAAATTTCAACCTTCTAGACCCATAGTTGACACCCTAGCAACCAGGTTCCTCCTTCTCAAGCGATGAGAAGCCTCAGCCTTCAGGTTCCTTATTAACATACAAAGGAGCATCACTCCAGAGATTCCAAGGATTATAGAAGCCATGTTCCAGAAAACAAGAAGCATCTCGGGGCTCAAAGTATATTTTTTAATTTGTCAAAGACTCACATGGTCCTTCAGGTGTGGTGGCCATGGGTCATGTTTGCTGCCCTGACCTAGTGTTGGATCAAGGGGATACACATTACTCATCAAAAGAAAGGCTGACTGTTATAACCGCTTAAGGGCAGGTAGGAAGTTTCACATCAGATGATTTAGTTCAGCATGGTGTATGTAACAAGGACTGTAAAGGAGACAGGTACCATAAACTGAGTATCCAAGCCAGGCACCAAGTCACAGCCCAGGCTGCTTCTTAACTTTCTGTCTCAGAGAGCACTGTAGGGAAGGTGTGGAATCACTTCTAGCTACCAGACATGGGCTAAAGACACAAGCCCATATTCTAACAACTGGAAGTTGGGAAACTTATAGAGAAAGTAGTTATCACTTGCAGCCAGAAGTGAACAGGAAGTCCAGTCGTACCTATTGCTGGGGTAGGTACAACAGAGGAGGGCTTGTACACACTGCTGGAAAACAGATACAAATAGCTTCGGTCACTCTAGATGACAGTATGGCAAGAGTTGGTAAGGTCTGTTAATGCATCTTTTCTTCTACCCAGAAGTTTCACTGCTGGGAATTTATCCCAAGGAAATCCAAACAGCAGTAAGTAAGGGCATATCCGCACAGTCGATTCAAAGGGAGGGCCCATCAGTAAACATGGCTGGATAAATTATAGTATACACATACTGCTCACATTCTGCTGACATCAAAAGCAAACCAATCCTAAACCCATTCATTTGGAGAAACTACATAAAGTCAGTGATAACCAAAGTGGAGAGAAATGTGTAAAATGATCATTTGTGTAAAATAATAGCAACTTTCCCTGTATTCATAAAGGTTGCAGAGGGCCAAAAGACTAGAGTAGATCTCCAAAACCTCAAAAGAACGTTGAACCAATACAACACACACACACACACACACACACACACACACACACACACACTATGGCAATATGACTTCCTATGGTTGCTAAATACTGTTGTGGTATGTAAAAGATGGAACTTCAGGTTCAGGCAACTTCAGTAATTTTAATTACTTTTTCTTTTACGGGTTAGGCCTCCCAAACCCAAAAATCTAAAATTCAAAATGCTACAAAGTCCAAACCTTTTTTTAGCACTGACTGGATACTCCTGTCTTGCTCAACAGAGGTGTAACTTTTGGATCTGGGATGCTCTATAATCTATGCAAAGATTTCAAGTCTTAAACACCCCTGAAATCTAAAACACTTTGTATCTTGAACATCTGGTTAAGGTATTTTTGGCTTGTACGTCATATATAGTTTGAAAAAGGTTATACTGAGCTATTATCTTATAGTAATAGTGTATATAATTACTTTAAAAATACAACTCTCCCCGTCTCTCCTGACACGCCAAAGTGCCTTCATAGGCTCCTTCTAGGAGCAGTTGGAGATATTTTAGATGTGCCCTCCCTCCTCTCTGTCTCACTAGGATTTAATTCAGAGTCTTGCGTATGCTAGGTAAAGGGTACACTAATAATTTATAGTCCTAACCATTTTTATTTTGAGACAGAGTCTTGCTATCTTTGCAGCACAGGCTGTGTAGAACTGGCTCTGTAGCCAGGATTACTGGTGCACTGTTTCAAGCCCAGCTAGCTGGATTGTATTGTTGAGACTTGGTAAAAAGACAGTAAAAATTAAGGGGACATGAGAGGGGAGGAATCTCCTTAAGCTGAGATTTTATTTGATTTCCTGCCAGCCAAGAGTCAGAAACTTCAGCACAATAGATAAAGCCAAAATTGCCTACGTAGATGCTGCTGGTTTTTCTTAAAGACCTTTCCAATAAGGATGTTAAAATAACAAGAAATTGTGTTTACTTAGTGCCAGAATATTTTAAATGGTGAGTTTAACTCTATTAGATTTCTTATCCCTAAACCTAAGCATGGAACCCTCAGAAAATCGCTTCACAATTTTGTTTGTAAAAAGAACTTCTTTAAGAGAAGCAGGTGAACTAGCTTTCATATCTTACCATTTTTAAAAATATAAGAAATAATAATTGTTAAACTTTGTTTAATCTTTAAGCATTGTTGTAAATTACATTCTTTCAGCAATATGACTTAACCACAGGGTAGTACTTATAGCCCCCCTCCCCGTGTGTGTGTGTGTGTGTGTGTGTGTGTGGTTTTTATCTGTCTATCTCCATCTCTGTCTCTTTCTTTGTCTCTCTCTCTGTCTCTTTCTTTCTGCACTCTTCTCTCAGCCTACCCTTGGACATGCAGGATCCTCTTTTGAGCCATCTCTCTCACTAGACCATCTGTATACCACATCTTATGTCTATGTAAACTCACTAACTTTGGTTTACTCTGTAGTTGGTTTTGAATTTTCTGTTTTCTGTGGCATAGCCAAGGACCAGGCTTTTCCTGAATGGTGGTCTCCAGGGGCAGGATAAGGTTGTGTGGAGGTGGATATGGAGATAGGGAGGGCACATTCTCTCCCTGATGGTGACAGATGGTGGTGACTGCCAACAAGAGGTACTAAGCCTTGAAGAATTAAGTTCCTCCCTGGCACCCCAGGTCTCCATCATTTCAGCCCCATCTTGTTCCTTCAGACCCTGAAGCTGGGGACATGGGCTTCCACTGTGACTCACCTGTTTCCTGACTCCGGCTGTAAATTGGGTCTCTGAGAAACCCTTTTTTGGCGGCCTTAGAACCTTTTCTCCTGCATCTGGCTCCATGCCCAATTCTCCCAACCTCTCTAATTGGGTAACTCTAAGATGTCTGCTGTTTCTCTTACCCCAGAGGACCCTTCCAGGCACTGAATAATCCTTTACTTCTGATTTTGCTAAACTACTTCGTAGGGTTGCCTTTCTCTCAACCCAGTTTAATCTCTGTAGCTAGCTCCTTGACAAGCTTCCCCAATTCCCAGAGAGGTACAGGCCAGTTGCTAACTGAGGGAGTTCTAAGGTATCTGTGAGCAAGAGAAGAGGGGAAAGTCCCATGTCAAAGTTCCAGAAGGGGAAATAAGGACAGGTTAGATAGAGTAGCCCATATAGTGTGAAAGTCTGGTGTAGACTGCTGAATGAGAGCAGAAGACCAGAATGAGTGAGTTGCGGGGCAGGTTGGGAATCGAGGTCTGTGGGCTCGGCCTTATAGAAAGCATGAGGTCCTTATGTCCGGAAATGTGGTTCATCCATCCACAGAGAGCTACATACTGCTAAAGGTTGGTGTGGATGGGAAGAATCAGGGAAGAGTTAACAGAATTAGAAGTAGAATTGGACGTTGTTGTCTGTGTGTGTACGTGTGTGTGTGTGTGTGTGTGTGTGTGTACATGTGTGTGTATGCATGTTTGTGTGCCTATGCTGAAGTCTACACAAATTTTACATTACCTGGCCTTGGCCTTTCCACAATACTAGCCATTACCCACACAGAGCATTTCAACTGTAACCAACTGCATGGAGATAATGCTGTAATTGCCAAATATAGACCTGATTTGAATGTCTTTAGAAAAAATAAACCAAAATATATAATGTTAAACAAATCCTTTAGATTGATCACATGTTGTCATTTTATCAGGTTAAATGCGGTATGTACTTTTTGATATCCCAAGGTGACTGCCAATAGCTTTAATATTCTGTGTGTGGCCTACATTGTACTATTCCTCGTGGACAGTTTTACTCTAGACTTGGGGTTAGAAAAAAATTGCTGCAAAGAGGCAGATAGGAAATACTTTAGGCTCTGTGGGCTGTTTGGTCTTCGCTCGTTACTAGTACTTTGTGGCCCAAACCATCATCAGTTACAGATCAAATGTAGGCTAAAATTGGCAAAGCCTTGGATAGACCAATGTCCTAATCACAGAGCTAGAGTTAGCCTCTGGTGCTCTGCAATGCTAGGGTTTCTGGCTTTTCTTCCTGCTCTACTCACTTTCCAGTAAATAGTCAACACGACAGTGTCACTCTCTGGGAGAAATGCTGCTCTAGGAATGTTTAACGTATGGTTGAGGAGTTCATCACAGTGAATCAGAGTTCACAGAAATAAGCGTTCATCTATGTACTTCCTGAGAATGACTTCTTCAAACTGAAATCCCCCTTTCAAAGCGATTCAGGTACTTCTGTCGATGTGTTTGGTTTCTGTTGCTGCTCTTCTTAGCCATGACCCAGGTCTGGTTTCTCACTGCTGACCAAGTATTCTCAAACTCTGACAAGAAAGAGGGCTTCTGTCAGTGCTCAGGAAATTCCTGCTGTCTTCAGGCAGCTGCATTTAGATATATGTGTAATACTGTCTGTAATGCAATAGAGAGAAAGGTTGCAATACAACCTCTTTCTTTCAGTGAGAATTGTTGAGTAGATTTGTCTGTAGAAAGAGCGTCTGTCTGTGTTCATGTCTTTTTGTTCACCAGGACTCATGAGAGGTTCAGTAACTAACTCACCTAGTCTGGTTATGGTGATTATTCTGTATGGATTAATGCTGGGCAGATAGCAGTCCACCAGATTCTCAGGTATATTTTTTTGTAGATGTTTCAACATTAGAATACATCACAAGCCCCCCAAATCCCTCCTCTTTGCTGTGTTTCACATATACCTATGCTTTACATGTTGGCCTTTATTCATGTCTGATCTTCCTTTCTTCCCTGATTGCACGACTTGCACAGGTGGGTAGAAATCTAGAGGCTGAAAATACAGACTGCAGGTAGACAGTGGGTAGATTCACAAAAATGTCCAAGGAAACCCACCGAGAGGGAAGCCCTTATGTCCCAAAACAGAGGAAGGAGTAAGAAAGCTTGTGATTGGCTTGTGCAAGCACCTCAAAGTCTGAACTTTTCTGCTAAGAAGACTGTGGAAAAGAGGTCCTCAGGCGTGTCTTTCATTCCTTTCCCCATTGGCTCTACCCTGTGGAGTTGGTGGAGATTTTCCCCGATAACCCTTTTCAAATACACACCATTAATCCTAAGTGCATAGCTCTTAATAAAAATGAAGTACAGCCATTCATAGTGTTTGCAATCTAATAAAATGTATTTATATCTGCTTAAGAATATGATGGCTACTTTTAAATATCTTTGGAAACATTTAAAATGTGCAAAAGCTTTCCGGATGAATGTGATGGGTATCCATTTAGAGCCCTAGACACTATCCCCATTATTTCTAAAATTCTTTCCCCCAGGTAGCCTCTACCATGCATACAGTGTTATTAGCATGCATTTTGTTCTTAATACATATTTATTTGTCTCTAAATATGCACGTGGGCCAATGAGCAGTGGATAATACATTCTGACTACTGACCAGAAGAGTCTAACTATGTGCAGAACATAACACCTAAAGCCCTTACATAAATTGAATAATAATGATTTAATTTTCCTGCTATGTCTTTTGTTATTTTGTAGTTTTTTTCCTTAAAATTCTGTTGAAAAGATTTAACATTGTGATATGATGTCTTTGCCAGTTTCATTTCATATATGCTCCAGTTGATAGGTCCATTGTCTTGCTAATGAACATGAGTTTATTTCCAAGTTGTACTACCCAAAAATGCCTCCTTGCATGTATTTACTACATTTTTTGAGAATCTAGAATATATAATTGGCAGGGAATTTCCTGGATCCCTGTGTGTGTGTGTGTGTATGCGCGCGCGCGCACGCGCGTGCGCGCGTGTGTTGATGCATTGCTCTTTAATGCCATCTGTTTATCTCAATGACACATTCTTGGCCACCTGTATCCTCACTAACACAGCAGATATTAACATCGTATTGTTTGTCTGGTGTGTACGAGAGGGTAGTTTAAGTGGCATGCATGAAAGGAATCTTAATATTCTAAAGAAACACTATTTTTTCTCTCCCTTTGGCTCTCAGGCTGTGAAATAAAGCACCTCGGGGAACTGGGATTTTCTCTAGGAGTCTCATACTGGGAGAAGGAAAAGGCTGAAGCCTGGTGCTAGCCAGAGGGCGAACATGATCCCAGAAAGAGATTTCACAGTGCTGAAAACTTGGCAGACTATGGTGCAGAACCAGACTGTAACCCAGACAGTGATGAGCTAATGATGGGCAGAACCACTTTTTGACCAGGATAGCTGAGATATGCAGAACTCTGTTCTCCTATTTGGACTTTGAGCTGACCCTTAAGATGATCTTTGGGGTGGGGGTGGGAAGCATTCACTAGAACTTTTTGCCCATTTTCCCAATCTTCTTTTCACTATTAATTTGATCATTTTTAATTGTCTTATCAAAGAAGGACAGGTGACTTAATTGGCATGTTAGAGCTACCGGGGAAAGTAGGTATTGACTCTGTCTTCAACAACAGTAACATTCTGAATAGTGTATTTTTCTGATTTCTTGTATCTTTTTCTTGTTTTTTTTAATATGTTCATCTGATTACTTTCTGTTCTGTGAATTGCCTGTTTGTAACCATCTCCCATTTTTTTCCCATTGAGGTCCCATATCTTCTCTAAGATGACTTTTACACATTCTGCATAGTTACCTTCAGCTGACTCCAGGCTTTGAAAACACGTTTTCTCAAGTGTTGATTCATCTTTGTTTGTACAAGATGTTAGCCATGACCATGCCATTTTCAAAGTTTCTCCGTTCGGATTAAACAACACCAAGTACTGAAATCAAAGTATCTTGTTGATTTTTAATCCTTATCCCTTATCATCCCTCAGGACAGGAAAGCTGTTTACCAGTTACCTGACATTCTTCAGTTCAGCACACACCCTACCTGCCCCTAGCAACAACCTACCGAAGGGGGGGAAAAAAAAGAAAGAAAGAAAAAAATAAAAACTTTTTCCTCTCCTTTTCCCCACTCCTCCTTTCTACCTTCTACCACTAAGCCTGAGAGGGAAAGGCAAGCTTTACTCCTTGCACTAAAGACCCCCTCTGCAGTTCCTTTACTGAATAAAGCCTATGCTGTCCATTGAGTCATTTGTCTGTCAGTCTATCCTCCTTTGCAGACCTTACATAAGAGTCTGGACATCAACTCTAACCTGTCTCATCTGGTGTGATGAGGAAGCTGTGCAGAGTAGGCCTAAGCAGTGGGCTACGTGCCTTTATCCTTCTGTAGTCTCCTTAGCTTTCAACCCTGGGAACTCTGTTACAGATGAAGCAGTTGCCTAGACCGGAGGGAAGGCAGGCAGTCTGTGTTCCCTGCTTAGTGATTTTTCCAGGCACTTAATGTACTACTTTGAATCCCATGGAAATATTTGCAAAAAGCCTCTGTCATAAGATAACTTAATTAAACATTACTTACAAGAGTTTAATATTCATTATTTGGCTTCAATTACTGTCCTTGTCCCCTCCCTTCCCTCTGCTCCGCTGGAGAGTTCTCTCCCCTCCCTTACTCTGAGGGTCTAATTAGCCTAATGGCTGCTGCTTGCCGTGACCTTCTGTCTGTTGAAAAACAAAAACATAAAGGCTGTCTTTTGGTTTGCCTTCCCAACAGTCTTTGCATGTGGCAGGCCAGATTCTGAATTCTGCATTTCTCTCCCTTTGCAAATACGTGGCCCCCACATGAGCAGCCTAGTGGAATTAACGTTGTATATTTGAAAAGGGTTTGGCAGCCAGATCTCCATGAACACCAGAGGGCTGGGGCAATGGAGAAAAGAAGGAACTGAAGGAAAACAAAACAAAACAAAACAAAACAAAACAAAACAAAACAAAACAAAACCCTTCCGGAACCCTCCTGCAAGGGCTGGCAGCACAGGCTGGACTGTGGCTGGCAGGAAAAGCTTTCAAAGAAGGGTAGATGCCTGCATAAGCCAATCACATACCTTCCTATTCTTTCCTCCCCTGTCTTGGGGGCATAATAATATTCTGGGCTTCCTTCTCAGAGGGTTTCTTTGAGGGTTTTTGTGTTCTTCCCCTACAGTCTATGTCTACAACCTCTAGTTTCCACACATGGGGCCATGTACATAGCAGGGCCCATCCAGGAAGGAGGCAGATGGATGAAGAATTTGATCTTAGCTGTAGCGTGTTTTCTGAGCTCCTTTTTTGTTGTCTGCACAGTTGGACATCATAGGGATTCAAAGGTGAGGATGTTTGGTCTCCAAGGAGTTGGAGAAGCACAGTGGGGACTCTGTCATCAGTCAGCTGGGAGAAGAGCCAGAGGAGCTTTGTCAAGGTACCATAGGATCCATGAGCTGCTAGGCACTGGTTCTAAGGGAAGCTGGGCGTGGAAAGGAGGTAGCAAGGACCATTGGCATCAGGAGGTGGTATCAGAGATGCACCTTAAAGGAGAGAAAGAGATGGTGTTAGGCATAGGGCTGGTGGCATTCTGGGAAATGGAAGAAGAGGCACTGAGTGACTGGTGTATTAGGGGACAAGTAGAGTATGAAGTGGGAGGGCACTATGCCTGGAAACAGTAAGGAGATGTTAGATGCAGTTTGGGTGCAGGGCGAGGGAGTAGCCATAAGGGCGCATGTTCAGGAGCTTGGTCTTTATACTGGAGATGCATTTTACTGGAATACACTGAAGGTCATCACATCAGACATGATACTGACCAATCTATATTGTGTCCTAAGAGTCTACATAGAGGTGAGATGGGTGAATCCATGAAGAGAAAAGACACAGCAGAGGAGAATGGAGCTGGAGTACAGTTGTGGGGTGCTGGCTAATGCAGCTAGAGATAAGGAGCCTCAGTAGACAGATGCTTAGAAAGCAGGTTTTACATAATGTGGGACTAATAGGATGGGACGGATATCTAAGCTGATCAGGATCTGCCCACGAAGCAACTTCCAGGGAGAGAAGAGACTGATTGATATCAGCTACAGACAGAGACCAGACCGTGCCAGCCCGGAGAGGCTGGCCACAGTGGTCATAAGCACCAGTTCTAAAGAGTCAGTAAACTCAAGGCTTGTCCAAATCTCTAGAAATGTGCAAGGTGTCACCTTCGAGGTGACCTAGGCCATGGTGAGTGGAAACATTAAGACTTCAGCCTAATTTAGGATACAAAGCTTGACTTAAAAACCAGTACAGACATCAGAATGTGGTCTTTGTTCTTACTATCCCTGGTCTCTTCTCTTGAGGAGGAGGAGGACTGTCTATCTGTTGTTTCTCAGGAAACCTGAAGGTTAAGTTTAGTATGGTACATCTCGTTTTCTACTTTAGGAATTGTACTGGCTGGTTTTGTGTGTCAACTTGATACAAGCTGGAGCTATCACAGAGAAAGAGCCTTCCTTGAGGAAATGCTTCCATGAGATCCAGCTATAAGGCATTTTCTCAATCAGTGATCAAGGGGGGCCTGTTGTGGGTGATGTTATCCCTGGCCTGGTAGTCTTGGATTCTGTAAGAAAGTAAGCTGAGCAAGCCATGGGAAGTGAGCCAGTAAGCAGCACCCCTCAATGGCATCCACATCAGCTCCTGCCTCCAAATTCCTGCCCTGTGTGAGTTCCTGTCCTGACTTCCTTTGATGGCGAACAGCAATGTGGAAGTGTAAGCTGAATAAACCATTTTCTTCCCAACTTGCTTCATGGTCATGATGTTTTGTGGCGGAACACAAACCCGACTAAGACAGGAGCCATGGGAGATTCCTGGGCCTGTCTATACGCTGAAGAGGATCCCTCTCCTACAGATTTCTTTGCTACCATCAGCCATTGTCTTATACTCTGACCTGAGCTGTCCTGGAGGTCATTGATTAATATTGGCTGCAACTGAAGTTAGAAGGAATAAGAGGTAACTGGGAGGAAACATAGGCAAAAAGGATGGAATGACTGGCCACAGGACACTGTTACTAGAGGGCAGAATTTCACATGGTCAAGGTCTTCTAACTTCTCTTCCTGGGACTCGGCATAACAGAATGAGGAGGATTCCACTTGCTTCCTCTTCTGTCTTTTCCAGTGTTAATGCAGGCCCACGGTGGGGCCTATATGCAGTATAGTACCCAACATGCAGTACCCTATGTGGTACCCTATATACAGTGGTTCTTTCTTCCTGTCTAGGTTAAAGAGTCTGAGTAGATCCAATAGGATGAAGTCTCATAAACACGTTCTCTGCAACCAGGCTTCCTAGGTCAAGACTTTATGTCTATTACCTATAAGCCAGTTAATCTTGGGCAAGGTAGTTAGCTTTCCTATGATTCAGTCTCCTTATCTATAATATGGGGAAGGTGAAATACATTACTGACAGTGTTGCTCAAAGCCAATTATCCCAGTGTAGTTATTCATGGTGCTCCCTTTCCTTCTCATATGTGTTAGATTTGGATAAATCCTGAGGTTACCATAAGTATGGGGTATTAGTAATAGTACTTAATTTATAAGACTGCAGTGATTAAGCACGTGACAGCATTTACATTACTGACTGATAATATAAAACCATTATGTTGTGGAATGAAAACATTGTAGGGCTATAACAAAGAATGATTACAAATTGAGAACTGCAAGCAATGAGAATTTCTTTACTAGTAGTTTTAGATGCTGAAGGACGAAGACTGTGGTGTTGGTTGGCTCATCTGTATCCACTTCATAAGCTTTATCTAAAAACCCGTTGCACTTCCAGCCACTGGAGGTACCTGGTGATCATGGGCACTCCTTGGCTTGTGGCAACATCATTCCCATCTGGCTCTGTCTTTGCTTGGTTTGTTTTCCCAGTCTGATCTTTCCTCTTCTCACCAAGATACCAGTCACTGGGTTAGGGATGAAGCATGACCTCATTTTAACTTGATTACCTCTTCAAAGACCCTATTCCCAGACATAGCACGTTTGCAAAGTTGTGAGCAGATGCGAATCCGTGGGATGCATCATTCAGTCTTGTAAAGACACAACCCTCAGCTCACAGTTACTCTTTAATCTATTTGACTTTTATACCTAGTGCAAGACTTCATTTAGCACAGTGGGTCGTTGATTGTCCATTGATAGATACAACGCTGCAGAAAGATGGTCTGTGTTGGTTTACTGTAGAGCCACTGTTGGCAATGGAATTAAGGAAAACGAGGGAAGAATTGAATTGCTTCCTGTGATCTCCCCCTCAGCAGAGGATTCTAGCTTCTAGGAGCTGTCAATCACCTTGCTTGCTCACCCTTCGGCTAGTATTTTTTAAAAGTAAAAAAAAAAAAAAAAAAAAAAAAAAAAAAAAAAAAAAACCTTCAAATCATTCTTAAAAAGAAAGAATTCAACCACGCAAATCAACAACCACACACACAAAATCCAACAGAAAGCCCCCTCGGCACATCAAGGAGATGTTGGTGCCCAAACTGAAATGGCTTTTCCATAATGTAGTGAAACATATTAAATTCAATAGACATCAAAGGAACTTTGGGGAGCAGTTGCTGAATTTTATGAAGTAAACAGGCTTTCAAAGAAAGCACGGGGATCATGGGGGTGGCAGCACATTTTGAAGGGACAAAACTTGGAATGCCCCGGCTCTCCATCAGAGAGTGACTTCTTTAAAGAGTGGTAACAAGTGAGACCTTGAAACAGTTTTTGACCTAGGGTGCCGATGGAGATCAGAAGTGACAAGTCTATCTTCAAATGACAGAGGTGGATGATTCTGTCCCCAATTTCACTCTGCCAGTTATTCAGAATGAGCAAATCATTGCAGACAAAGGGGATTCTGACAAGAGGCAGACAGCTTCGTGTAGGCCGCAAAGCAGTAGATGGCTTTGTGTTGGGAGCAGGCAGACAGCAACAGTGATGCCCTCACTATTGGAGAGATTAACATTCCAAAGCCTCAAGGGGTGTGTATATGTGTGTGTGTAAATATATGTGTGTGTGTGTGTGTGTGACTATGCGTATGTATAAGTGTATATATGTCTATGTCTGAGTGTGTATATGTGCCTATGTGAGTTTGTGTGGATGAGTCTGTGGACTGTGTATGTGAGTGTGTGAATGTCTATGTGAGTGTGTGTGAGTGTGAGCATGTGTGTGTGCATGTGTACAAGAGTGTGTTTATATGAGTGTGTGGGTAGGTCTGACTGTGTGTGAGAATGTGTGAGAGTGTCTATGTAAATGTGTGTGAGTGTTTGCAGGTGTGTTTAAATGAGAATGTGTGCATGAGTGTGTGTGAGTGTATGTGTGTATGCCTGTGTGTATATTGTGAGTATGTGTAAGTATGCATATATGTGTGTTTTTGTAGTGTGGGTGAGTGTGGGTATGTGTGTGCATGTGAGTTCGTATGTATCTGTGTGTACCTATTCTTGTGATTGAACTTCTGCCAGAAAGGGGATAAGGATGAACCTACTGGCAGGAAAGCTAAGGCCCTCATATAGGATATGAGGTAGGTTTAGGGTAGAGTTCTTTGAGATCAACAAAGTACAGAAATGTACAAAACATAGCCTCAGAAAGGCTAAGTTTCTTGTTCAACATTACACAGATTCATTGAGTTGTTTTCCCTCATTAGTGGTGAAGCCTTTACTTATACAATTATTCCTAAAGGCAGGACCCTCTAAGGCGCCAATACCCCACCATGCTCAAAATCATCTGTAGCTGACTCACAGGCCTGACATCATGTAGATGCTGTATAAATAGTTGTCTTGTTAATAAATGACAAGAAAAAAAATCCGCAAATGTACAGTGTAGACATGTGGTCTTGAGTAATTTTGAATCTGGCTTAGTTGAATTTGCAGGTATAGGTCCTGTGGTAGAGAGCTGACCGTACAGTTGAGGAGTAAGAGATGTTCTCAGCTTTCAATACGTCCAAGCCCCTCAGCCCAATGATTCCCAAGTGTGAGTCACCATCAGAATCATCTGTGTTGGTCTTACAAGGATGAGTAGGTGCTTGTATGAGTATGTGTCTCATTTCTCCCAGGTCACTACATAGGAGTGTACTGGGTTCTATCCAATCATAGTTACCCCATGAAATCGGCCCAGCTGTTTGCTAAAACAACTCTATCCTTTCACACATCCTTGCCAGCCAAGCTGCAGCATCCACTCATACCATATCATCCCTGACTCTTGGAATGGTTGGTCTGTTTCTAGTCATTCCATCTGTCACAAGGTGATGTCCCCTTGTGGCTTTCATTTGAATGCTCTAGTGACAAATGATAGCAAGTTTTTTTTCTCATATGGGTAATTTTATATCTGTCTAACTTTCTGGTAAATTATTTTTATCCAGTGTTTTTATACTGCATTGTTTTTTGTTTTGTTTTTAAATTAAGATTGGAGAGTTCAATGAGATAAGTCAGTGGATACAAGTACTTCTCATACAAGCTTGATGATTTGAGTTAAATACCAGAACCTGTGTAAAAGTGGAGAGAGAGAGAGAGAGAGAGAGAGAGAGAGAGAGAGAGAGAGAGAGAAAGAGATCTTACTACAAAGTTGTCCTCTGACTCTTGCATGTGTACCATACCATACCCACACTCATGTCATTGAAATGATGATGATGATGATGATGATGATGATGATGATGATGATTTGTAGAGGGTTTTGTGTCTGTGTGTTTACTTACAATGTCTCAAAGCAGAAATAACCCAAATACTTACTAACACATTTGTGTTATAACCCAATTGTGGTGTATCAGAGGATGGCACCTACTTAGAAGTAAGGGGACACCAGTACATGTTACAACATAGATCTATTTCAACATAATCATGATGAATGCCTTAGGGTTGACACACAAAACATATACACTCTTTGAGTCCAAATAAACGAAAAAATTCCAGGAAGTATAAAGTGTTCTTTGGTAACAGAAAAGTATTCCCTGTTGTAGCCTGGTGAGGTGGGGATGGGAAGGATGGAGGAGGGAGATTGCAAAGGCTCATGGGGGAAACTGGGGACATGGGGGTTCGGGATGTTTATTATCTTCATTTTTCGAGTGTCTCTTGAGTATATACATCTGTCAAAATCTGCCATATTTTTCATGCTAAGCATCTTAGTTTGGGCATAAAAAAGAGGGAGAAAAAAATCTAGGCTTGAGTTCTCTTATTCACTATTTACCAGCTGTGTAGATCTGAAAATAAAAATGAAGTCCAAATAGCTTATCTACATCTTAGTTTCCTTCATTTGCACAAATGGGGAAAAACAAACAGAAAAAATTCTTCTGAAGTGCCTGGCACTTAACTAGGTCTCCATAAATGCATGTTTGGTTGTCTTTCATTTTCCCAATACCTGCTTCCACCCCTCCATCCTTAATCCACCCTCATCACAAGAGAAGCACTGGTCCTTACACCCAGTGTGTGTGTGTATTTGTTCTGTGGATGTGCGTGTGCAGGAGTGACTGAACTGTGTATACTGGGATCAGGGTGAGCTTAACTGACTAACCAAGGGTTACCATGAAGGCCCCAGAAGGTAACAGGAGCAAGCATCAGCTTTACCATCCACATTTACCTAGTTCATAAATCCCCCACCGAAATGCATACAGAACAACCCCAGCTCCCATAAGGCATTGCAGTGATTAATGTTTATCTTCACTCCACATCAGGGCCCGAGGGCTGGCAGCTTCCCTCCTTCCCCGCTGTCCTTTATCATATGGTTAACTGGTTAGCTGGCTCAGATTTTGCAGCCAGAACTGAAGGGAGGCAGCCAAGCAGCTTTCTTTCTTTACTCCCCTGCCTCTCCCTCCCCTTTTGTAAGCTCTCTGCCTCTGCTCCATTGTCCCAGGAGCTCCAAAAGCTCTCCAGGCACATGTGTGTGAGTGTGTGCCACACAAGCGCGCAGACACAGGTTCGTACCCACTCACTTCTTGCAGCTGTGGCCAGGTCTTTGAAAGTCTCTTATCATCCCAGTGCACATGTGCTGGGCTGTGGGTGCATTTGCAAGGGTAGAAAGGAGCCAGTGGGAAGCTTACAGGAAAAGCTGAGCTCCCAGCTCCCCTGGTCCCTGCCCTCTTTGTCTAGATGAAATTTCAGATGCTACCGGGTGTCTTGTCAGCAAATCTTTTGCAAAAGAAATGGAAGTAATATTATATATAAAAGCCGATTTATTCAGTATTTAGCCCACGGAGAAGATGTGTATAAATGTAGAGAAAGTGCCTGATTCCTCATGAGGCTGTGACTTTAAGTTTGACAGATGTGGAACCACAGCCAAGAAAAGGAAAAGCAATGATTGAATGCCTACTGTGTGCTAAGTTCTTTCAGGCACATGCACTTGTGTGATTCTTGGTGCCTGTTATATGTGGTGGGTAATCATCTGTCAGTAAGGTCTGAATAGAGTCACGAGTTGGGGAGTCTCTCGGCCCCTCTTGTGTGGTGAACTGACTTCTGGCGAGCGTGGGGCAGAGGGCTGAAAGCAGCGTTGTATGGAGTGCATTGGATTTTCCCAGTAGATGGCAACACTTAATTTCTGGTCCTCCTCCCTCTTTTAAACTTACTTACCAGCCTCATTAAAGACACACTCTGCTTACTTTGAGGCTGCAGGCTACACTTACCGAATTAAAAGAAAAACAACAAAATAAATCTGAAAACTTCAGATAATTAAACAAGTTCTGCTCTGAAACAAGTGTAAAACCAAGATGCATTCCTATCCTAACAGACAAGGGCAGGGTTTTGACAGAACCCCTGCTTCATCACCCAGTTTTCCCTCCGCCTTCTCTAGGATAGTGAATGTGGAACATTCTGGAACTTTCCATTCTTGAGTAACATAATGTCATCTTCTTTCCCCCAAACACTCCAGTGATGACTATACAGGGATGGATGGCAGAGACTATACAGGGATGGCAGAGACAATGGTTTGTCCCTGTTCATTGAGCAATCTCTCTCTCTCTCTGTCTCTCTCCTCTGTATGTATGCATGTGTGTGTTTCTCTGTTTCTCTATCTCTGTCTCTCTCTCTCTTTTGTTTTCCTTCTAAGGTAACCATGACTATAGTATCCACTGTCTAGAGAGTGTCCTGTCAATCACACAAAGCTGGAGACTGAGCATCATTGCCATTTAACAGCCACAGGCTTCTCAAAATTACCTTGTTCAAACTGACCTAATGCTTTGTGCTCCATTTCCTGGGTGTTCCCTGACCCAGAAATTGTTACCATCCTTGACCTGGATGTTAAGAAAGATGCCTAGAGGTCACCCAAGAGTCCAGGCTGACCTCTACCTCCAGGCATTATCTCCATGATGTCAGTGCCTTCTTTTTATATTTTCAATGTATACATTTTATCCATTCATAATGCCAACCTTGTAGTCCCACGTCAGTATGTGAATGGTGGGAAGCAAGGCCCAGCATCCACATAGACACTAGCATTGAAAATTCTAGACCTGCATGCTCCAATATCCTGTCAATTGGTCTTTGGAAACCGACTTCTGAGAAATTGGGTGTTCCTATTTGGAACTTGGAATTTGGAGTAAGAGTTACAAAGAAAAACTTTGGAATTGACTCTTCTGAGTTGGACTGGCCTCAGTAGAAGCATTTTTTATTTTTCCCAACGAGTCAGGGGACAGACATGAGTTGTGCAATATTCCAGCCAGCAGCAATGCAAAAAGTACCTCTTGTTTGTGCGGATTATCGCTAAGTGAGGTCTGGGTCCTTTTATTGTCTGTGCCAATTCTGTAAGCTAGCTAGTAGCAATTCAATACCTGATTTTAAATTAGCTAGGTAAATCTCTCTCCTCTCTCTCTCTCTCTCTCTCTCTCTCTCTCTCTCTCTCTCTCTCTCTCTCTCTTTCTCTCTCTCTCTCTCCTGTTTTACTGAGACAGGGTCATCTTCCGAAGTTCCAGGTGTCTTTGAACTCACTATGGAGCCCAGTTTGACCTCAAACTTGAGGCAACCCTCCTGCTTCAGTCATGACTTAGGATGGTCTGCTGACAGCAATACCACACTAGCCTGGGGCCTTCTGTCTACTGTCCCTGTCAGAGACATGGAAACTCCATCACTGCTGTCGGAAATGTCACTTGTGCTGATGGTCTGAGCTCCCCACAATGTGTCCCTCCCAACTCCTGGGAACCAAAAGTGCGCTCAGAGACACAAGCATTTGATACTTTTGAAAAGGAAAGTACCCTCTGATTTTTTACAGAGATTTTCAAAGGCTGGTTCACCCAATATAAATATGGTAACTATTTTGAGAAAAAAGGTACCCAAAACCCCCAGAACTTCTGTTACTGGTCGGTTCCTTGTGGGGAAAGGACCTTTGTTTCAGTGAGTGTCAGACTTTTCAAGAGCAGCTGCCAGGTTTGAAAAGTTATGGCTACAGATGTTCTTGCTCAGACATCAGTAGCCTACAAAGACCCTGGCTCTTCCTTTCGTTTCAGGCTCAGCACCAGGCAGGGAAGCCTGGTTTTGCTATTTAGCTGTAGCATTTATAACAGTCATGCTCAGTAGTCAATGAACATGGTATAAGTGGTCCCAAGGGGGAATATGTGGTTAGGCTCCCACTAGCTTTTACTTGTAGCATTTTGTCTTAGCTAGGGTTCATTTCTGTGAAGAGACACCATGACCATGGCAACCCTTATAAAGGCAAAGATTTAATAGGGGCTGGCTTACGGTTTCAGAAGTCCCACCCCCACAGTAACACATCCCCTCCAATAAGATCACACCTTTTAGTAATACAACATTCCCTGTGGGCCAAGCATTCAAACACATGAGTCTGTGGGGCCAAACCTATTCACACCACCACACATTTCATTATCCAGTCTACATGTAACCTTATCTATGCGTGTTTCTGTTTTAAGAGCCTTGCTTAATATGCATAGTTTATTCATGAATGATGGGGTCACGCCCAGAAGCCACCATGTATCTTGCTTAAATGAAACTTTTCTAATGCCTGTATCTTCGTTACCGGCCATGTATCAGCTTTCTTTCTCTTCACCACTGCACTTGAGGAGAATCTTATTTTAGCTATAGAAGCGCCAAGAGGTGCCACAGACCCTGACAAGGACAGCTAGTCAACATATGAGAGCTGGAGGAGAAGGCAGAGCATTTGCTACCTTGTTCGGTCTCACCCATCCTGAGGTGTGCATGTCAGCAGCTCAAAACTTTCACTATTCTTCACAAGCCCAAAGAGTGCTCTGAGTGTTAATTTGGGGTTATGAACCAACTTGAGTGTGTTTACCATCTGTGATTCGTAAGGAGCAGCTCCGGTGTCTGTGTGTGTGTGTGTGTGTGTGTGTGTGTGTGTGTGTGTGTGTGTGTGCAGGGGACTTGTTCCCCTAACAGTGGGCTGTGGAAAAGTAGGAACTAGTTCAGACTAGATGAGGCGGTGTACACATAACATTCTGTAGAAGGCAAGGATCACTCTTGCTTAGGCACACCATGTGACAACATGGCTAGACCTTCAGGTTGGTGGTTCCTAATTTGGAGTGCAGGGGCTCTGACCCCCAAAACCACGTTTATTGGGCCATGATGTTCAAATTATTTTCGTAAGCACCAACTGTTATTCGACCTTTCTCTTCTTGTTCTCTCATGAACACAGACTGGAGGTTCCCAGAGGCTTTAGGATGGATGATGCCATAGCTCTGTTAATCAGGTTTATCCCATTAGCATAAATGCATAATTGAGGTTCTCAATAATTTATCCTGTGATCAGACTACCTGGTTCTCATTTCTCTGGGAAAAGCTGTCCTATGGTCCACTGAGGAGATGCACTTTTCCTTCGGCAGCGCACCAACATCTGTCCATGTCCAGTTCTCTTGTTTGCTTGTTCTAGCTCTTTGTGGCTCAACTTCATGACCTCTGACCCCTTTGTGCTGTGACTCTCACTTGTCCTTTGACCTCCACAGGTCGGTTCCTGCCTTTGCTTCTCTCATATCACAGCATGGCTGCAGGAGGGAGGCAGCCAGCTGTCGATCCTGACCTCTCCAGCCCCTGAGAGACATATCTTTGTTAGGCAGAAGAAGCTTGCAGAAGTTCTTCTTGAGTATGAGTATGGTTTTGTGTGTGTTTGCGTATGTGCATGCGTGCATGCGTACACGTATGTGAGCATGTGTACATTCATTGTTCATGTGTATGCACATGGAAATGCGTGAAAATGCATAAAAGCACATGTGCTGTGGAAGCTGGAGGACATCTTCAACTGTCCTTCTTGTTTTTCAGACGGTCTCTCAATGGCCCAGAACTCACCAAGTAGGCTACAATGGCTGGCTAGCGAGCCCAGAGATCTGGTCTACCCATCTCTGCCTCTAGGAGTGGTGCCTCCAGGGACTTCTGGCTGCACGTCTGGCTTTTTTTTTTTTTTTTTTTTTTTTTTTTTTTTTTTTTTAGACAAAACAAAACAAAACTGAGTTCTGGGAGATCAAACTTGGGTCCTCATACTTGCACAACAGGGTTTTGTTGAGTAGCTGCTGCATCTGGGAGTTCTAAGGAATGAGGTGACTGGAGGGATGGCAGCTGTGTCGTCCTGTTTCTTGGATAGTGTTCTACTTACTTCTCTGTTGCTGTGATAGAATCCTGACCAAAAACAACTTGAAGATGAAAGAGTTTATTTGGCTTAAAATAAACTCTTGTTTATTTTATCTAACTATGTTTATTTAACTATGTTAGAATCTACGATGGAAGGAGTCCAGGGTAGGAAGGGAAGGCAGGGGGCATGAGGCAGGAGCTGAAATAGAGACCTCCGGGAAACGCTGATTATTGTCTTTCTTCTAGACTCACATCCATTTATGTCTTTGAGACAGTCCAGGCCCACCTGCTTAGGTGTGTCACAGCTCATAGTGGCTGGATCCTCCTATGCCAATCATCATCCAAGAAAATGAGCCATAGGCATGCTGAAAGGACATCTGATGGTAGCATCTCTTCAACCAAGAGTCTGTAGTTCCAGGAATGTCAGGTTGACAGCAGACCACATCAGGACCCATAACTATGCGAGTCATCTGAGGGAGGAGAGCCTCAGGCTGAGGGTGCCTCGGGCTGCTGCTGTTCCCAGCCCTGTGGCTTGCTCTTCTGCCCTGACACCTTCCCCCTCTTTTAAAGCTTCTTTCCAATTCTTTTCCTGTCTGTCCTAATTCTTCCTCAGCTTTATCCAAATAGGCAGCCTGGTATATTTGTATCAATAAGAAGCAATTTGGACAGCTACAACCCCTGCAATCAATATATAATTGCACCAGGGTCCTATCACCTCAGGCCTCTACGTACTGATTACCACTGAGGCCTCCTGATTCTGGCAGTGGTTCCAGGTTCTGCTGCTGGCTGCATCTGAGGATCATGTGGTAGGTTTACAGGCCGAGTGTGGGGAATCCATTTAGGCCTGAGTAAGGTTTGCTGAAACCATTAGGGACCAAGAAATTATGTGATACATGCAATTAAAAGTAATAGAAGTCTTTAAAATATGTGTTTTTAAAACTCTACATAGATGTTAATAATGGTAAGAAGTGAACCATTATATTCAATGATGATCAAAATATAAGTGAAGATTATAATCCTACAAAAACTGGGGGAATCTAATGGGAGATAATTTGATCATAGAGTACCACCCTCAGGAATGGATTAATGCCTTGTGCAAAAACTGGGTTAGTTCTCTCCATGGGATTAGATTTGCTGGGCTGGGGGGAGGGGTCTTAGTTCTCTTGGGACAAGTGTAAATCTTTCACAGCCTCCCATCTCTTCTGTATGAGTGCCCCTCCTGCACGGCCCACTTGTATTTTCTATTTCTCCACCATGGATTGCTGAACAAAACCAACTAGATACAGCTACCCAGTTATAAATAGAACTCTTAGTCAAATTAACCTCTGTTCTTTTAAGCGTCGTTTCCTGTAGACATTCTGTTACATCAGCAGAAAACAGAGCAAGATACCCAGGAGAACAAAAGGGTCTCCATTGGCTGTATAGCACTCTCTCACACATCATTTTGTCCCTTGAGAAAGACAGCATATGGTATTATGCTCACTTACCAGACAGGAAGAACAAGTAGCCCGCTTTTGCTATTTCTGTTTGCTTGGGATTATGGGAATATTCCTGGGATTTTTCAATGCTAACTGAGAGCTGTTCACCTTAGGTTAGATACAGTTCTCTTGATGTACTACAATTGCTTAGGGACTGGATTTTCTTCCCATGACACTGCTCCAGGTAACTTCCAGTGTACTCACATTGTCCCCTGTCTGTAAAGACCAGCACAATAAAAATCAACAGCTATGATGCAGTGAATGCTATGTAGCCCCAGAGCATGGTACATATTTGGTAATTACAGACTGCTTGTATAGAGAGCACCTACTGTGTACTAAACACTATCCTGAGCATCTCCCCAAATATCAGTTTAACCCACATTTAACCCTTTTCAGGAAAGGGAACAGAAGCACAGAACAGCTGAATATTCTTTAATGTTCAGACAGTTGGTAAGGGACACAATGTAGACAGGTGATTTTTGTGACTTCTGACATCACCCTTGTAACTATTGCCACTCTAATCCTGATTAAACACTCAGAAAGAAGAGGGTGTCAGCAGCAACATCTTGTGGAAAAGAAGTCTGAGTCAGGGAATAAGTTCTTGTTAGATGAATGAATGAACGTGAATGAATGGAAGAATGAATGAATGATTGGGTGGGGAGTCTTAACATTTTTCTAAGATTTCAGAGGGAATGATGTTTTTCCTATACACAGTAGAAGATGAGAGAGTAATAAAACCAAAGAAAAGCAGTTGCTAAAGGGCAGAGCAATGCATTGAGGAAAGGAAGCTGACCTACAAAACTCTTTTTTTTCCCCCTAGAAGTCTAAGAAGTTCAACCTCAGATCAGACCCACAATGACGAGGTTCCGAACTATGCTTGCTTATGGGACTAGTTGGCAATTGACTGGAGAGGAGCCTGAGGGCAGTTGGTGGGGTAATAGAAATGTGAAAATATATGTTGAGACATGGCTACATATATTTGAAATAAACACATTGAGTTATCTTCATAACTCCTTTACACCTCATAAATTTTTAATCGACAAACAAATAGACAGATGAAATAGAAGAGAGGGATTTCCAGCCAGAAGACTTAGACTCCAGTGCTTGGAACACCCCAGCTATTGAGACAGAAAGTGCTTTTGTGCAGTCAGGGTTCCGTAGTGCCAGGTAAGTTGTTCACAGATTTAGAAACACTGTTTACAGGTGTTTACAGGGGAACTGTTTACAAGTGAAGAAACAGTCAAGGGGAAAAGTGAGCTGAGTTGGTTTGACCAAGTGGTTGACTCAAAGTAAGTAACACAGAACCATTCAGCAGGTGAAGATGGATGGGCTGGCTCTGCCCTAGGCTCCAGCATCCTCCAGCTGGTAGCTGTTCCTATGATAGTGGATAACCACAGGTACAAGCTGTAGTCAGTTGGGATGACAGACCTTGGGGTGATATAATCTTAGTTCAAAACCTGAAAGGGCAGAAGAGGGTCACAAATTTACAGAAACAGAATTTCTGGCCATGTTAGAGTTTCTTCTGTAAGGGAATAAACATGGGCTTTAATAACTGGCCATAGATTGGAATGCAGGGCAGTGATTTTGGGCAGAGTCAGAGGTGCAGAAACTATGATTTAGACATGAGGTTGAGAGCCTAGTTATCAGAAAGCATGAAGTCAGCAGAGTCTCTGGGGCCGTGGATCAGTGCGCCACCACGGTAGGAATAATGATAATACAATTGTAAGTCATTTCAGAGAGTCGAAAGCTTCTGGGATGTGGACAGGTAGGGGATTGCACCACTATAGGAGCCTTAAAGGATGTTTACACACAGGGTATCAACTTTCCCACCCAGCCGCTTCACGTTGCCAAGGGACATAAGCAGATGTGTGAAGTGGCTGCTGGCGTAACAAAGCATCTTGTTTTACAGTAAGTTTTACACAAGTGAGTACAAAAAAAATACGCTGCAAAATAATGGTGAAGCCATGCCAAGCACATGAACCAATGCCAGTCGCTTATTGTTAACATCAGGAATCACACGCCATGTGCAATTGGATGTGTGCTACCTTTCTGCAACAAGTAGCTCAGCACATTTGTTTCCAGCATCGTTTCCATAAACACCAGAGCAATGCACTGTGCTGTAACACCATGTTGCTGGGTGATGTGGATATTTTAGTTCCATTCTAATTGTCATGGGACCACACTGTGCATGCCATCCATTGCTGAGTGAAACATTGTTATATGGTGGGTTACTGTATTTCTTCAGAGTGTTTTGAAGACTATGTCATTATTAATTTTTCTTTAGTGTGTGTGTACATATGTATGTGTGGTATACATAAATACATGTACACATACATACAGAGACCACAGGTTTACCTTGAATGCTGTTCCTCAATATAGCGTTCCCCTTGGATTTTTTTCAAGACAGGGCCTCCCACTGGCTTATGACTTGATATGGTTAGATTTGCTGGCTGGTGAGTCCCGGGGACCCTCTCCTTTCTGCCTCTCCAGTGCTGAAATTTCTAGCACATGCTACTATCCCTGGCTATTTCATTCAGGCTGTAGGGACTGGACTCATGGTCTTAAGTCTGCAAGGTGAGCACTTTCCCAGCTGAGCTGTCATCTCAGCCTGAATTACATTGTTTTATATGCACAACAATTAAACCAGAGCCTGGCACCATAGCAGTTGATAGAAGCATTATAAAAGTAAAGCCCCATGTCAACTGAAGATGCAGTCGGCTGACAGCCTTGAGAACGACTCCATTTGTGGCTCGTTAGGTGGCTCCGGGGTGGTATGTGAGGTGGGTGCACAGGCAGTAGGCGAGGTGAGTCTCATGGAAAGAATTAGTAAAGAGAAACAAACCATTAGCATTATTCCATTCCACTGGGCAATCTATCAGGATTGAGAGAGGTTAATGGTGGTCTGAGATTGCATAGCTAGTTAGTGCAGGACCTGGGGCTACTTGTCAGTTTCCCGTTTCCATTGTCAGAGCCACGTCTATCAGCTCAGAAACCTGCATCACCCTGAGCCCTCTGCATTCATTACCTGATTCTGTGCAGAGGAGACAGTGATCAGAACCAGGGCTGCTCCTCTGATCTTCAGTTTGTAGAGAGTAGGGTATCCTGTCCGGGATTCTGCTGGTGGTTAGGCTACATCCTCATTACATTTTGACTGGTGTTTATGTCAGAGGAACCTGTCACCATGTCACTTTGGCACCTTGATCATGTATTTAGCTGTCATATCCTCATACGCAGGGGCTGACAGTCTGCCATTTTTTACAGAGCACACGATTCTTCCCTGGAAGTCTCTGATCCTGACCTCAATCTTTGCTCTGTTCTTCAAGTCTCTGTACCTGGGGGGTGTTTACATCTGCAGCAAGTCTACTGCTCACTAAGAGAAAGAGATGGGTAACCCTCAAAGGGAAGCCGTGCTAGCTATCAATATAGTGGGTAAAGATAAGGCACCTCGTGGCCAGGGAGCAAGATAGGGCAGAGCTGTGTTAATGGCAGGGGCTGTAGGAGTGTGGACTGAGAGCTGGCTGGAGGCAAAGTATGAACTGGCAGGGGAGCAGCACTCGCAGCAGGCATAGGCTAGTGCGGCACTCGCAGCATGCTCCAATTGGGTGCAACTCAGAAGTCACCCTTGACTATTGTCTTCATGTTACAATGTGAGGAATTCCTTCTCCCAGAGAGAGGGAAAACACACAGGAAACCAACTCTGATTGATACACTAAGATCCAAGATGACACTGCTTTAGCTGTTGGGTTGTTTCCCAATACTCAGTCACTCACTCCATTCACGGACCCATTCATATTGACTCATCCATCCAACACTGCCTGACTAATGATCAATAAAATACATGGTCAGTATCCAGAAATTGAAAAAAAAAAAGATGACTTAAGCTTTATTTGGATAGTTAATATAGACATTGAAAACATTTATTGTGATAATTGAACTCAGTCTTATAGCATCAATTCATACAGAAGGTCTGTTTATTAGACCATGCTCAATAAATTGCATGGCAACCTGATGATGCTAAACATGCCCCTGTGAGATCCAGCTAAGCCTGGCTTTGCTTTGAAGATACCTGTACTGCCATCAGGTTACTTTTTTCATTCTTCTTTGCTGAAGTTTTAGGAGAATGCTGTTGCCCTGATTGTGTGCCGGGTTCCAGAGACTCCCTCCAGCTCCCTGCTCTGGAAGCCTCAGATGTTTCTATGAATGGCATACACTTGCTTCACAGCTCTGTATTTAGGAAAATGCTCAAGTGTTGATTGGCTGTTAAAAACCTGTTGATAACCAGAGAGCTTGTGTTCCTGTACCCAGATACCTGTGTCTGTCATGCCATGAGTCCTGTAGAAAGATTCCTGGTGTCTCGTAAGCCTTGGCTGAGTCTTCTCTGCTTAGTTCTGCCAGAATAGCAATGTGGGTCTCATTTATTGGCACTTGTGTAGAGAGTCTGTAACTGTCCTCCACCCAAAAGTGTATCAAGTCAAGAGCAATACACATAGTCTGCCTCATAGCTACCACAGGCTGAGCCACTTATGTCATGTTTGGAAATAATTGGTAAATTGGAAAAAAATGCTATGAACTGTCTAAGCAAAAAGTAGGAGGAAGAGAAAAAATCTGGAGGAGAAGGAGGAACAAGTAGAGATGAAAAAAGAGGAGAAAAAAGATTGCAAAATGAAAATGAGAGAAGGATACCTGGGTGCATGGAAGGAGAGATGCTATGACTGAAAGACTCAGTAGAAAAAAAAATGGGTTCTCCTTATACCCAGAAGGAGGAAAATGAATAGATGAAGGTGATGTTGAGCTGCTAAACACAGCGAAGAGAGAAAGTCATCTAAAAGTCATCCTCAGTGTTGCTGAGGAATGTACCATGAGGACAAGACACATAGAAACAAAGATCAAAGTCACAACTAAAGACACCGCACCGCAAAGCTGCCTATGCTGTTTATAGGAGGCCTGGCTGAATTGTTGACTTAAAAGATTAAGCTCGATAAACATCAGAAAAGAGAAAAAGGAAACAAAAGTTATTGTGTGAATAACTCATCACAAATATTAAATTAATTAGAATGTCTTCTAACTTTTCTGCAAATACTAGACAATAAAGCATCTTGTGGTACAGACAAGGCTCCTGTTCATCAAACCACTTGGTTTTCATAATAGTTATATCTGTTATTATGGTTAAATGTGAAAAGTCTTCTCACAGACTCAAGTATTAGAACACTTGATCCCCAGATGTGGTGCTATTTTGGGGGTGTCTGTTCAACGTGTAGGTGGGCCTACCTGGAGGAAGTAGTCACATGGAATAGATCCTTAGGAAAATATTATCCATGACTCCCTCTCTGTTATTCTTGGTGCTTCCTGATTGGCCACCTGGATATAACAGCTTCCTCATGCTCTCAGAGATGCAGGACTAAGTAAGACACTTCTACTACCATGAGTTCCCCACCACACTGTTTTGATGAACTGGAATATCTTGAAACAGTGAGGCAAAGTAATTTCTTCTTCTATTGAATTGTTATGTTCAGATATTTGCTCATAACAATAGGAAATGTAGTTAATAAGGTAGGCCATGTGGATGGTTCTGTCAGATGGACTTGGATAGAAGTGAGAAGCCACTACCAGCCTGGCCCCTGAGATCTGCTATGGTAGGTATCAGCTTATCATCTCCTCTCTTCTTATCTCCTCCCACTTTCTCTCTTTCTTGTTCTTTATCTACTGTCTTCTCCATTCCCATCTCTCTCTCCCTTTCTCTTCTCCATCGCTGCCTATTGCCAGCCAGATTCCAGGTACATTCCAGAGGCCCTTCAGCAACAACAGAACCTGAGCCATCTTCCTTAGGCTAGCCTGCAAAAGTCTCTGACCAGTATTGAGCCTCTGTGGTTCTGGGGCTATTATAGTCTTGAATCTGCTCTGCATAAAGTACTTCTGAGTTTTTAAGAGAAGCAACTGCGATTCAAATTAGTTTGTTTTATAGTTTAGTCAAGTAGAGACTGAGGGCTAAACACAGAAACTTATTTTCAGAAATATAACAGTTTAGAACACGGTGCAAACTTATTTTCTTTCAGAGAAAAGTTCTTCAGAATACACTCCAGCTGATAGAGATGTGTCAAAATAAATGTAAGCAGGAGGAGGTTGCCTGAGAATGAACCTGGTGCTGAGCACAAAGATTGACTGAGCATGGAGTGAAATCTAAATGATTCTTGTTAATATGGCTTAAGGTGACATGAAAGTTAAAGTTATCCTCAAAAGTGCTAACAAACTAAAACAAGAAAATGTGGCTCTGATAATGTTCTATTCTAAGAGATATGAGAGACAGACAGGGTGAATAGAAAGAAATAAAAACATCCTAGCTTCTTCATTTCACAGGGAGAAAAGAAGAAATGACCTATTCTTTGTTTTTCAGACTGATTACAAGAAAATACAGCTTAAAAGTTATTTTCTGAAACCTAAGAAGGCCACCAAATTTTTAAAAAAAATTTTTAAATATATTTTTTTCTGTCAGCTAAGCTATTAGAGGGGAAAGATCAAAGAACACAATTCGCAACATCTTTAGTGAAAACGGAAAGAAAGCTGGAAGGTAAAAATGGATTAATAAAGATATCAGAAGAAGGCTGGGCATGGTGGCATGAACCTTTAATCTCGCACTCAGGAGCCAGAGGCAGGCAGACTTCCATGAGTTTGAGGCCAGGGTGACCTACATAGTGAGTTCTAGGCCAGTCAGGGTTACATGGTGTCTTAAAAATATTTAGAAGATGTAAGGGAAGAAATAATAAAATGAATTCATGGAAATATGTAGAGATATTTAATTTATAACAATAACTGAGAGAGACAACCCTCTTACTGTGGAGCTTCAATTAGGTCAGATGAAAGTAACAACTGCATGCTGCTATAAGATTCAAATCTAATGTGAAATGATTGACAAGGAAAGATGAAGAATAACAGGCTGGGCAAAAGATGCAGAGAAAGGGTATACAAAATGCAATAGTGTTAATATTAACATAACTACAATAGGATTTGAAGCACAAAAGGATTATGCAATATTCATGAAACAGACAATCAAACATAAAAACACCACACTCACACAACAAGTAGTAGATGATGTCAAATAACTGAATATCAAATGTCCATAGCAAAAGCATTAGGAAATGTAAGGAGATTTACTTTTTGATTTCAAAAAGGATGACAATATAGTCCTCAGAATATACAGGTGATGATGTATTAAGGTATTAACAAAGGTGAAGAATACATCAATGTCACAAAATTTGTTTAATAAAAACATGAAATGAAGCCCAAGAACATATCATGCTGGGCTAAATGTATTTTTCATAGACTATGTTTTTTTCTTCATGTAAAATGAAACATTAACGCTGGGCAGTGGTGGCACACACCTTTAATCCCATAATCCCAGCACTTGGGAGGCAGAGACAGGTGGATTTCTGAGTTCGAGGCCAGCCTGGTCTACCAAGTGAGTTCCAGGACAGCCAGGGCTGTACAGAGAAATCTTGTCTCAACCCCCCCCCTCCAAACCCCCCCCCCAAAAAAAAAAGAAAGAAAGAAAAGAAAAAAGAAACATTAATTCAAATAGTTTAATAATCAGCAAATAGAAACTTAATAGAGAACAAGAAAAGAGAGCCAGTTATGGTAGCAATTGCCTCTAATCCTAGCAAACAGGATGCTGAGGTAAGGGCATTGTTAGTTCAAGGTCCACACCAGCTTAGGGCTTGGCTACATAGACATAGCAGGATTGTCTCAATCAACTAGCAAAGAAACAACAAAACACATGGATTAAATAAAAAAAAAAAATCAAAAGAAGAAAAAAACTGAAAGGGAACAACTGACTCAAATAAAACACAGATGAGTTGTGTTAAATGAAATTAAATTGAATTAAAACACCAGTAGAAGACCTAGAAAATTTAGTAGAAAAAAAGGAGAAAGCAAATACAAAATTAGATCCTGGAAAATGGATATAATTACAGGTACTAGATATAAAACATGGTGCATGATATCAATTATAACATCCAATGTGATTTTTAGTATGTGTACTGTAAGACATGATTCTGTATCAAGACAGAAATCTCAACTTGACAAGTTAAAGAACTTATAGTTTTGAATAACTGGTAAGAAAAAACAATTACTGAAGAAATGCCTTTTGTTTATTTCCCTAATTTTGTAGCTCAATTGATCAAATTTTAAGAAATGTTAATTTAGAGGGACAACCTAATCTTTTCCTATTTTATAAAAATATGAAACGTTGTGAGTCATATTATGAGATTACCATAATCCTAATAACGAGGCAATTGTAAACTGTGTTCTGTTTAATGTATGAAATGAAAATTGTAGTCTTTTCCCTAAGTTGACCTATCACATCATACCTTCTGTTATTAAGAAGAAGACAACTTTGTGACTTCTTGAATGTTTTTCAGTTGTGAACCCCTTTCATGTGATCAATGTCTACATTATGCTGGGTATATTGTAACATGAAATATGTATGGGGATAAAAACTGTTAACAAATAATAATTTAATTTAAAAATTCATACAGTTTGATATTATTTTCCCTCCCCAAACTCCTAGAATCCCTCCAACCAATCTTTATGCTTTCTCGCTCTTAAGATAAAACCAAACAAAAATCAAATTAAGACAATAACACACATACACACACGCCCACCCAAAAAAAAAAATGAAACAAAACAAAACAAAACAAAATCAAACCCCAAATAACACAAAGTCCATTTTTGTTGGACTGAGCATGGTTTCCACTCTGGAGTACAGTTGATGTCCGTCCAGTGTGACTCTGTTAGAAAAACTGACTCCCCTTCCCATCAGCTGCAAATGGCTTCTTGGTTATGGGTGTGGCTTTGTGTCCACTCCTCCTCCTCCTTGCTGAGACTTTATCTGGCTTGAACTTGTACAGGTCTTGTACATGTGGTCAGGGTCTCTGTGAGTTCATACATGTATCAGTTCTGTTGGGTATGGACAGTTCAGTTTCCTTAGAGTCATGCATCTCCCCCTGGCTCTCACAGTCTTTCAGTCACCTCTTCTGCATAGATTCCTGAGGCTTAAGGGGGAGGGATTTAGTAAAGACATTCCATTAAAAACCAAGTGCTCTGAACTCTCTTGTTCTACTTACATTGCCTAGTCTCTGATAATTACCATCTACTATAAGAAGTTTCTCTGATGAGGGTTAAAAGTGGAGGGGTAGGAGGGTGGGGTAGAGGAGGGAAAACAGGAGGGACAAATAAAAAAGGTCTTATAAAAATCTATAAGAAACCCTATTCCTGTAGAAATGTCCTAAAATATATACATATATAAATTAAATTTAAAAAAAGTTATAATATAACAGCGAGACAATACCTCAACTAGACATCACATGCTACCAACTAAAGCACTGAGTGCCATGAATGAGTTATGTAGTTTTGAGTATCCAAACAAAGGAGTCCCATAGACTCCTTTAAGTATTAAAGGCTATTGATAATTCTTTGTTTACCTTCTACAACCTAATGGCAAGACCCTATGGCTGAAGACACCACATACTTAAGTCATTTAACACTGAAAAGTTGAGCTGATGCTGCCTTCCTAATGACTAGCATTTACAGTGCTGGATGGCGTGATGTAGCCGACCGGAAGAGAAATGCAATTGCCAATCTCACACAGCTGTGGACCCTTCAAGCTACAATAGCAACCTGCCTGCAAGTTATACACCACTGGTGCCATAGCAACACACGTGTTATGGGAATAATGAGCAACATTTCCTATTGAGTTTAATGCCCGCTCCATGAGAGGAAATCCATACTGACTCTGTTAACAAAGCCAAGAACGTGGGAATAGATAGGTCTTATCCCTTGAGAAAAACTGTATTACTATTCTTCTGCTAGATGTACATAGAAACAAATAAACAAATCAAAAACCAAAACCAAAAATGATTCCCAATGACATATTGCTATACTCATAAATTACTATGTTGCTCAATTCTCATCTGACAAATGCTATTGATTAATCCATCAATTAATTAAATTATAGACAAGATCTCACTGTATATAACTCTGACTGTCCTGGAACTATGTGGACCAGGATAGCCTTGAAATTACAGAGATCTTCCTGCCTCTGCTTCCCAAGTTCTAGGTTTAAGGGCATGGGCTGCTTCACCCAGCCTTTTATGATTTTTTAAAAATAATTATTTGGAAAGGTAAAACTACCATTTGTTAAAGACTACACCAGACGTGCATTCCAATGAGATAGATGTGTTTGCTTCTTTTCCAATAAAGAGTTAAATTTTGACTGAGTATTTGAGACTGAACAAAGTAGAGAACCTTTCAGAGTTGATGGAGGGTTTGATTTTGCAGTTGTCGGTGCTGAGAAGGTCACTTTGCTTAAATACATGCTACAAAATGGCAGAGGCATGTTGAAGGCTTTTCCAAAATTTCTTAGAAGTCCTGTCCCAATCCTAAGCCAAAATTCATCCTTATTTTGTCTTTCCATGAAACATATATATATGGAGGCCAAATAGCAATGTTTGCTTAAAACCAAACATCCCAATGACATGATCCAAAGATATATGAATTGGTACTGAAATCCCAAGGAACAGTGCTGGGAAAGTGTTGAAAGTTGTCGCTGTCCACAAATGAACCACAAGGTTTGCATAAAAGCACACACGTTTGTAGGCACAACAAAAACTGAACAAAAATGGAACAGGAGTTCTAAATCTGAGGGCTCTCAGGCATGTTCTTTGGCAGTTTCCTGTTACTTTCCCAACCATGGTTGAGAAGTTACCATACAAATGAGTGTTGCCAGAAACCCCTCAGTTTCAATGTGCGCTCATTTTTGAATGTTTGATTACTGTGCATTCAGAAACCATTTCCTGTTATCAACTGATTTTGTAACTTTACGTTTAGTTACATGGCTCCATATGGGGTCCCTGCTTTAAGAAAGGGTGACTGCCATGCTAGGCAGAAATGATGTTAATGTAAGTACTTAAAGAGTACATCTTCAATTCAAGTCACAGATACAATATGAGGTCACTTAAGTAAGTTCCGTGCATTCTAATTACACAATAAAGAATGAGTTAAAATACCCCGAGGTATAGATATGTAGTGAAATATTCTGCAAGTGCAGCTTTCTTTGGGGGATGATTTGTTTCCTAGAGATCACTTGTTAATATCTGGATACTTTTAGTTGTGAGGATAAAGGTGGAGTGGAGGTAGTTTGGGGTGGGGTGGCATCCAGTACTTAGAGAGTAGGGATGAGCTTATATATCCTAAAATGCCCAGGACTGATTCATCCAACAACAACAACAACATCATCACCATCATCATCATCAACAACTGTCTATTGCTTCGCCCTCATATGTCAAGTTCAATTTGTCCAGAACTGAGCTCATAGTATATGCCAGCTCTCACACTAAATACTTAATCTGCTTTAATCCTCACAAACCTCTACAAATCAATTACTGTCACCATTCATTTCTCTCTTTGTGTGCATGATACATGTAGGGTGCTAGTGGTATTTCATGCAAGTAGAAGTCAAAGGACAACTTGGTGCAATCAATTCTTTCCTGGGTTCTAGGGAAACCTGTCTTCAGGTTTGCTAGACAAGTGACTCCACCTGCTAAGCTAACTCACCAGCCCTCTTTAGGTTAATTTTACATGTAAAGCCATCAAGACATACAAGGCATAGCCTTGCTTTGAAAGTCAAATTCATGAAGAGACAGGGGTTGAACCCTGACAATGTAGCACCTTTCTCTTTTTATTTTCTGCTGTGCTAACCTGATAGCACAGGGGCTAAAGCAAGATCCAAAATTACGTGTGTACACACATCCATTCCAATTTCATACCATACCATCCATAATTAAATAAAAGTAAATATATCTTGTTTGTTAGAAGTAATCTTCCATGGTGGAGTTTCTAAATTGTTCTTAATGGACATGTATTATTTTGTTATCAGATAGAACAAAAATCCAATAAGTCATATAAAAAAAATCAATGGAGCTAATTGTAGTTTGGCATACTCCCTTATAAAAATTCAAAGTCTGAATAGAGGGTCAGGCTGCTGCTGTGTTGATATGTATTGAAACAAACACCACCATTCAAATGTGTGTGCTAGAATCCCTTCAGGGGTAGAAATCCTGACTCATAGTACTTTACCAAAGAGAAACCAATTGTTGTGTGCAGCTGAAATATCTAACAAAGGAGCGTCATTAGCTTCAGGCAAGGCTTGATCTTCTAGCTTAGAGCGCTTGACCTTATGCCATTTTCTCTATTTCTGAACTCCCCTCCCTCCCTGTTTCCTGTCCTATGAGAAGTTATGGTCACGCGGATCGGACCATCTAAGGTCACGTGAATGAATTGACTAGTGTGGCTTTTCTGGATCCCGTCTGTGGACTAGGGATGGACTCAGATCCCTTGCAAGCCTGTCATTCCTCGGAGGGAATGGAGGGTTATTGTGAAGTTGAGCAATTTATATTCATTGAAAAGTATCTGGTGTGGATTCAGCTAACTCAGGGGTACTACTCTCAGAGACAATGGGGATGGGACGCATCTTTCTTAAACACTGACTTGAGTACATCTGTTTTCTCATAATGTAGTGAGTATCCCTACTATTGGAAGTAAAGAGAGGTCACTGAGAGCTGGACTTACAAAGGAGAGCTACCTGGTGTAGGGAGGACTGGACATTGTACTTCAAGGGTAGAGCTGACTTGAAAGGCAGAAAGGGGAGGGCATGTGCTCACAGCCTGGTGACCTGGGCTATGTGAAAGAGACGGACCTGTGAGGATCATGAAAGGCACACAGAATCTGAAGCATTGCTTAGCAGAAGAGGCCTACATGTTTCTATCTCGGCTCTGTACATCATCCTAAGTAGGAAGAACACTGGGGGAACCTTTCAGATGAGGTGTGCATAGGTCAGCTGTGAATTTTTTTTTTTTTTTTTTATCACAAGCCTGCCTTCCTGTTCCAGCTTCAGTTTCCACACTTTTAAAGTGGAAAGTAGTGTAACCACAGGATTGATCTGCTGAGTGAATGATACAATGTGTGCCTTAGATCCCTCTGTAAATTTTGAGGGAGCAGATGCGAGCAGGAAAACAGTGCTTCAGAAACCCATATATGTGCAGGGAAAGAGATCACAGGACAGACTACAGGGGTTACAGAGACCCCTCCTACCTGAAACCCTTTCTGCCTTCTGGTTCTCCAACACATCTCTGTTTGCCTATGACATCACCCCTGGGAAAACCATTAGCCGCAAGGAGAAGGCAGAGAGGCTCTGGATTTCCCTGGTTTTAGGGATAGAGGCGCTCAGGAAGTGGGGTTCAGAGAAGGAGCAGAAGAACCCATGGAAGAGAGGGAATTACTTCTTGGGTCAAGTTTGCCAAAGACCATAAAAGCCTCAGTGTATGAAATTAGCTTGATTCTGTAAAATAGTTACATCAGGCAGCTGTCAGGAAATCAATAGCACGCAGTAATTATGTCCATAAACATGCTGCAGAAGCAGGCGAGGTCAGAGGCAAAGAAGGGGGTGTCTACTGCCCAACCTTTCAAGACATGACTCACAAAGCCTGTGGGCACTACAGCTACCCAGAGGGCCCAACTCCCTGTGTCTGCCACCAATTAATCCAGGGAGAAGGGAAATTGAATTGGGCAAACATTTATTGCACATTTACTTCAGGCCAGGCACTGGGAGCAGTGCAGATGGTTTAACCCTCTCAGAGCAAGCCTTCTTTGCGAATATGCAGGGTAAGAACTAACACAGGATCAGTGGGTATGTTATAGACACAGATAAGAATCCAGCAAGTCACCCAGTGAGTTTTCATATTTTTGTGTCCTGGAGCAAATAATTGAAAGAAGGAACCATGGCTAGTGGTAGAGACATTTATGAAGAATAAAGAGCATATCTGTGAGTGGAGGTGGGGTAGGAACTTGGTGAGTGTCTGAGGCTCAAAAGCCCTGAGCCACCAGAGTCTTAATTTTTTTTATAGGTCATTTACATGGTGCCTGCCTTCTCTGGCATTTGGAGAGCATGGGCCTTTTTTTTTTTTTTCATGAGCACGCTCTGTTTTATTAGGTAGGTTGGTAGGTCAAGGGAAGGTTCCTTGCTTTCCTCTGCCATTAATTTCTTCCATGTCAATCTTCATGCCTTTAGGACCTTCCTTTCTACCCTATGGTGGAGACTTCTATCTGAGGTATAAGCTTAAAAAAAAAGAAAAGGAAAAAAGAAGAGAAAGGAAAGGAAAGGAAAAGAAAAAAAAAAAACCCATGTCTTCATAGTAAAGAACACTGGCTGCTCTTTCAGAGGACCCAGGCTCAATTCCCAGCACCCATGTTAAGGCCCATAGCTGTCTATAACTCTAGTTCCTATGGATCATATGCATCTTCTGTCTTCTGCAAATGTTGCACACAGGTGGCACAAAAAACATACATGCAGGCAAAACACTCATAAACACAAATAAATAGACTAATTTTTCATTAGTTGATTTGTTCACTTTACTTTATGATCATAGCCCCCCAATAGAATAATTTTAAATAACCTTAACAGTTACATTTATTACTGTTCTTAGAGCTACTGTGTGTGTGTGTGTGTGTGTGTGTGTGTGTGTGTGTGTGTGTGAGAGAGAGAGAGAGAGAGAGAGAGAGAGAGAGAGAGAGAGAGTAGAGAAAGAGATGAGGGTGGAGGAAGAAGAAGGAGAAAGGAGGGAGGAAGGAGGAGGGAGAAGGGTGGATGGAAAGCATAAAAATGCATGCATGCTGTAGACCTTGTGTGGAAGTCAGAAGAAAACATGTTAGAGTGGATATTCTCCCTTTACTGTTTTAGATCTATAGGATTAAGCTCAGGTTTTCAGGCTTGGCATGAGGAGCCTTTACCCACTGAGCCATCTCACTGGATATGTGTGGAGTTTTGCAGAGGATAACAAGAAAGACATTTGCTGACACTGCCTCCTGTCTGGATTTACAGGTAGAGTCATTATGCTTCTGGGGACAGTGCCTGCTGTTTCCAGCTCAGGAACAATCCATTTGCACTGGACTGTTCTTCTTTTAAGACTCAAACATTACATTCTTCAGAGAAGGAGCACAGAGAAGCACTTCCCCAGCACTTAGCTGCTCTTTGCTGTCCCTGTATCATTTCATCTTCTCAAAACATATTATGGGCTGGGGATTTTGATCTCCATTTTATAGACCAAAAAATTGAGGTTCAGTACAATGAAGTAATATTTTCCATATCGTGCAGATAGTAAGTGGAAATTTATGGATGATTCATAGCTTAGTCTGAATGGCTTTAATTAAATTGTCATAGTGGTGATTAGGCCAGGCTTGTGGCTGGTACGAATTTTGCTCAGAAAATCGGAACATTACAAGGGATGGTGGTGGGGGCTGGGATAGCAGAGAGAAGCAAGAAGGTAAATTAGAGACAGAAAGAGGGCAGTTGGGTGTGGATGAGCCTTAGGGTAAATTGATTAGATTGGGATAGAACATTGGTGGGAGGGAAAAAAGGCAGTCCCGCAGATGTGGGATGGTGCATGGTCCTATATCATTTTTATCTGGAGCAGTAGAAGGCTTTCTGACCTGGGGCTAAGGCTGAGAGTCTCAAGATAGTCCAATTTATGGACTGGCTGGTGGAGACTGCCCAAGTGTGGTGCTCACACTTGGGAGGATTTCTTCCTGGAATTGTCTCAGAAACTATATGTTCATCTAATACCCATATTCTCTGAGAAACAGAGAAATAATAAAAAGTGTTATTGTTCTCCTGGGAGAATTATATCTTAACAAGTAACATAGAGATGTTGCTACTTTGAAAGTATCTGCAGACACAAAACAGAACACAAGGAAAGAAACAGCACAAGAGCTGACCCTTAAGGTCGAAGTTCCCAGGACAAGATAGAACCAGGAAGAAGTGCAGCTGTCAGCCTGGGCAGGAGCTGCTCATCTCTGTTGCATGCCAAGCACATGCTCAGGGTCCTGTCTGCTGCTACTGGTCCAGCTTGCAGATAAATGTCGAGCGTGCCCATAGGGAATACTTCTATAAATTCTGTGTATGGTATCCCAAGAAATAATAAACTTTGGAGTCAAAATAAGTCATTCGAAAGGCAATTTTGGCACATGGATGTGTGTGTCTTTGTAAGGAGCATTTTAGGAGATCCGGATATTGTTATTTTCAATTATGGCTAAAATATTTTTTTTTCTGAACATTGCAGCTGTTTGTAAATACTTCAGTGGAGAAATACAAAGAGAAGATGTGAATGCTGGGAGAAGACTATAACATTAAAGCAGAAATTGATTTAAAAATCCAAGTTAGCAGAGGCAATTACAAATTCAAAGACGGAGCCCAAATCAGATCGGGCAGAGAAAATGTGTTTGCTGGGAAAAAGGAAGTGAGCTTATATAACGTCAATTTTGAGTTGATTTTGGACACAAACTTACCAAATTTGACAACTGTCCTTGCAAAGCAAGAACATTTTTACTTTGAGTGGGAACAATGAATGCTTTGTGTGTTTAAAACGTTCTTTCTTTGGTATGATAGCCTTTTAAATATTGAATATTGCATTACTATCTTTGAATTTTTAAATGGTTTTTACTTGCTGTGTATTTTCTGTGAATGCTTCATTCTTTTAATGCTGCTGGAGCTCAAATGTCTGTATGGGGGTGGAAATCATTTGGTTTGTGATAAAATGAAGTTATGCATTTATGACGTATTTACCAAAAAGTTTCTCTGATAACATTTTGGAGAAGAAGCAATGCACAGTTGATTATCACAGCTACTTACTATTATTGTGTATGTGTGTGAACATGTGTGTAGGCATGTTTGTGGGTGTGCTTCTGTGTGGGGGTGTGGGTTAACATGTGTGCTCATGCATGTGGAGGCTGGAGGGCAATCTTTGGTATTGTTTCTCAGGTACATATTTATATAATACAATAAAGTAATAAAATATAATAAACAACAATTATATATAAAATAAGTGTCCCTTACTGGCTTGGAACTCACAAGTAGGCTAGGCTTGTTGACCAGTGAGCTCCAAGGACCTGCTAGTCTCTACCTTCCTGGTGCTGGGATTACAAGCAAATGCTATCAGGCCAGGATTTCTTTATTTCTTTATTCCTTTTCTTATATGGGTTCTGGGAACTGAACTCAGCTACTTTGTAGACTCAACCAATTGTTGGTATTAGTTGAAAATACACATGTAAAGTAGAATAACATGTGACCTGAGAGACTTGGGAGATATTCAGGAATTCTGATGCCTCCTCCTGTCCTGATCTTGTATCTGCTGGCCTTAGGATGCAGGCTGCTATGATGGTGAGGTAGCCATCCATTGCAAGTGTGCCCTGTGAGAGTCACACAGGAGGAGGGGAGGGATGGCTGGGAGCAAGCACTCTACTGTTACTGTTCCCACTGAAGGCAATCACTGTAGAGTTCTTGGGACTGCAAAAGCCCCCAACTCTGACATCAATTGATCTGACATGCTTAGGCAATGTGTCTTCAGTTTGTTTTCCTTCTTAGCATCAAGCTCCACCTGGGGTCCTATGCCTGTGAGCTGAAGTGACCCCTGGCTTCTTCCTCCTGCTATATCTACACCAGTCTCACAGCTCACACCCAAATTGTCTTTCTGAGTCTCCTGTCTAGTTTCCTTTCCACATAGTCCCACCTGTATATGATAGGATCACACCTGCCTCCCAACCTCAACAAATACAGATGAACAAGAAAAGCAAGATATCCTACCATTTCCTGTTGCTATGATCAAACACCTGATAGAGAAATAGCATGTCCTGTCTGCTCAGCTTCTTCCTGGCCTCTATGTGATGTAGTCCTTGCTCCTGAAAACAGAACCGCTATGAAGTTAGGTTCTAGGGAAAGGAGGGAGAGGTGACTTTTCTAGAGTCTATGTCTCCTCTTCATGGGAGAAAGGATTTAGTTTCTATGGTTTGCCTTAGGGCAGAAGAGCTCTGGTTTCTACATGTGGGTTGAGGAAGTTAAAAGAAGATAACAGGAAGGCAGGAGAATCTCAGTGTTGTTATAGAGAAATACCCAAAGCAGATGAGTCAAACAAGAAAAAGGTTTATTCAGTTCCCACCCCACAGGTATTCTAGTTCAAGATCAGATGGCCACTGTCTGCAAACCCATGGTGAAACAAAACACTTGACTCTAAATCAAGAAGCAGAGAGAGAGAGAGAGAGAGAGAGAGAGAGAGAGAGAGAGGAACAGGGAGGGGGACAAGAAGGGAAGGAAGAGGGGGAGGAAGAGGAAGAGGGAGAGGGAAGGGGGAAAGGGAGGAGGGGAAGGGGAGGAGGAGGGGGAGAGGGAGAGGGAGAGGGAAAGGGGGAGAGAGGAGGAGGGGGAGAGGAGGGGGAGGGGAAGAGGGAAGGGGAGAAGGGTAGAGGAGGGGAAGAGGAGGGGGGAGGAAAGGGGAAGAGGGGGAGAGGGGAGGAGGGGGAGAGAGAGGGAGGGGGAGAGAGGGAGAGGGAGAGAGAGGGAGGGGGAGAGAGAGGGAAGGGGAGAGGGGAAGAGGGGAAGAGGGGGAGGGGGGAGAGGGGAAGAGGGAGAGAGGGGGAGAGGGGGAGAGGGGGAGAGGGGGAGGGAGAGGGAGGAGATAAGATCCCACAATCCCTTTTGAAGACAGATTCAGAGGTGCAGACCTCACACCGAGCCCATAAAGGTTCCAGAGTCTCCTACAGTGGCTTTTAGGACTGGGTGGGATCCCATCTACTCTACAGGAGGAGCCAGGGAGACCTGGCCTCTAAGGCTCCCATCTCTTTTAGTTTAAAGCTCTGAGTGTACCACAGGGCTGCCCTTTTTGGAGTGTCATTTCCAGAACCCTGACCCTTGTCATTGGAGCTGTGTGCTTAGGTTACTCTGTGGTCAGCTAGAGACCCAAGGCAGAAAGAACTGAGCTAACCCACAGCAGGGCTTCGGGCCTCAAAGGCTGAGGAGGGTGAAGGGCAGGCAGGAGGTATTAAGAGAGCAGAGCTGTTAGCAGCTGGCAGCTTGGGAAAGCTCAGGTCCCACACCCTCCTGGCGCTGAGGACAGCTTTACTGTAGCACTTGTGGGGAGAGTCTGCAGCTTGAGAGACTCTGGAGGAGCTGAAAATTCTGCCTCCCTTCTGAGATGAAGAGCCCTGGTGGAGACAAAGCTAGTTACTATGGGGATGCTTTTTACCTTCTGGTTCTTGGACCCTCGCTGTTATTAAGGAATTGGCCATAGGCACAACAGTAACCAAATGGAGCCATTGAGGCTTACAGTATTTCTTTGTTTAGGACTGCTGTGGAGCCCCTGCTACAGTAAATCAGAACTAGTGGGTAATTTACGAAGAGGCGACAGAAGCTGTTTCCTTCAGTGGCTTAAAAGAAAGACACGTCTGTACCGTATGATGGCAGCTACACGAGAAAACACCTAGATCCGCCTCTGCAGCCATTTTGTAACTGAGAGAAGCACAGCCATCTTACTATGGATGAGTAGCAGAAAAAAATAGAAAGAGCTTTGGGCCTCCGTGAGCTTTCTGTGGACCTGTACTGACTGACTGAAGCTGTCCCAGCTCTCTAGAGACTTCATGTAGGGTTGAGCATTTCTATCTCTGTCTACTGAACTTCAGGAGAACACCACATCTCCAGTAGGGAATCCAGGCTCCTTCCTAAGTTGATCTTTCTGAAAAAAAAAAAAAAGATTTTCTCTGAAAAGTCATAAACCCTATAGTCATTTGTAAACGTAAAGTCATTTGTTTCTAGTATCCTGCCCAATGACAGCTTGCAATTTCATGTCTTGTGAGTAGTTACGGAGGAGGAGGCATAAGGTCTCATTAAGGTCTGTCTGTGCATACCCTGTAGCATAGCTATTGCTTGTCCACTCAGGAGGTGACTCAGACCTTCTCAAACACTGAGAGCTAGGAGGTTACCAGGAGAGTCCAGCATAGGCTGATCTCTGCAGATAATTAGCTGTGAAGTCACAGGCAAGTTAAATGGCCTCTCTGAGACTCAGAGCCTTTTCTGGAAGGTGGAGATAGCAGTTTGTATTTCTCTCAGGGCTCATTCCAGGATCGGTGTATCCAGTTTCAGACTATTCAGTAGCAATGTGTGGAGATGGTGATGAGAGTAATGAGGACCAGGGTCTTGCTGCATCTGTCAGTGCGACTGTGAAAACACGGAGCAGGAGGAGAGAATGGCCAGTGGACAGCAGATGCTCATGGGATGGGTGCAGAACCTGTGACTGGGTGTGATCCTTAGGTTAGATCTCCGCAGGTGACTTTCAATGCAAGTGAGAGAAACACTGAGAGACAATATGGGCCCTTGGTTTGTCTCTTCCTGGTTAATGGGGTATTGGGGATCAAACCCAGGTTAGGCAAATATTCTATCAACTGAAGCACCTCTTGTTCCTTGATGCAAACTCCCTGCAACTCCAGGGAGTGAATCCAGCTTCTTCAGTACACTTTGTTCTGCTATATTCAGAAGAAATTATTTATTTCTTTCTTTCTTTCTTTCTTTCTTTCTTTCTTTCTCTCTCTCTCTCTCTCTCTCTCTCTCTCTCTCTCTCTCTCTTCTCTCTCTCTCTCTCTCTCTTTCTTTCTTTCTTTCTTTCTTAAGTTTTATTTCATTTGTTTATCTATGTGTGTGTGTGTGTGTGTGTGTGTGTGTGTGTGTATGTGTACTCTTGCATGCACTGACCTTCCTGTAGAGGTCAAAGGACAACTTGCAGATGTCCATTCTCTCCTTCTGCCAGGTGGATCCAGGGACTGAACTCATGGACTTAGGTTTGTCAGCAGTGCCTTTATCTGCTGAGTCATCTCACTGGCCCAGAATATGAGTTTGTTAAGGGCAAGGATTGTGTTGTAGTACCTGTCTTAACACCTGACCTGGCACTGAGCCACAAATGCAGAAAAAAGTTATCAGTGAACACTTGCTCAATTTAGTCGAATTTGTAAATTAGGGTCTCTTAAGGGAGAACACACCTGTATTCATTTTGCAAAAGGATTTCCTTTTGCAAAATATCATTTTTTTTTTTGGATATATCATTTCTTTTGCCAAAGGATCCTACATCATGGAGAGTAGACTCTCTGGTGTATTTGGTAGAGATGTGATTTTACGTTGACCTCATTCCCATCACTTTTGTGAGGGATACAGGTGGGTGTATCACCCGTGGAATTGCAACCATTGCTGTGCTTGCATGAAGAGTCCACATAAATTTTTTCCCTTGTTTGCTGGCATTTGCAAAGAGTTCCTGGGTCTGGAACCATGTGGCCAGAGATGTTCCATCCTAGGTAGTATGTGAGTATCTGCAATCTGGTGGAAACAATGTTCCTAAGGCTGGTTCTCCCTGGGTGAAACACACTTACTTCCTGGTTCCCATCTCTCTGCCTTAGGAATGATGTATTTTAACTTTACCAGGAAATCACTCATCTGTCAGTACTCATTAAAGGTGTTTGTTTGTCTGCAACTGCAAACTATTGAGGCTGATAATTTGGGGCAGTCATACCGCTATTAATATTAATACCCTTGTGATGCCTATATCTCTCAAGAAATGCGTCTTGCAGGCTTCGCTGAGGTTTCCCTCCATCCCCACTTTGAAGATCCTCAGCCTTGCCCTGAAGCACATTTTGAAGGATTTTAGGAAGTTATTGATCACACAATAAAAGGCAGCAGGAAATTAAACATCGCCTTTATGGGGCTTGAATACGCTTAGAATTGCGCTGGCCTGTAGGCATTATAGAGGGATTTTTTTTTCCTGTGATGCTGTACGCATGGCTAGTCTAGTCACTTATTTATGTGTTTATGTAGATACTTATTAGTTTATTTAAGGTGATAGGCTTCGTTAACAGGTAGGCTTTTCACTTTAAAATTTTATAGTTTTCAAATTTTCTCACAGGTATGCATTGTATGTTGGGCATATCTCCTCACATTCCCTTCTATTTGTTTGTCCAGCCCTCTCCCTCCATTTAATCCACTTTGCTCCCCTAAAACAACTCCACTTTTACTTTCATTTTATAAGGCAAATATGACTATATGTGGTCATTTAAAACTTGGAACCCCAAATGAGAGAAAACATACAGTATCTATCTTTTCGAGAACGGCATTGAATAATGAATATTTAATAGGATCTTCTGCAGTTGTGTCCTGCTCCTCAAATGATATAAGTTTATTCTTCTTTATAGTTGAAAAAAGTCTGGCTATGTATACATACTACATTAAACAAAAATTCATTCCTCTGTGGTTGGTCACTGAAAGACTGGTTCCATTTCTCTGTTGTTGGGCATCAAGAGACTGGTTCTATAACTTGTCATTGTGAATAGTGCTGCAATAAACACAAGGTGATCAATCAGTCATTGTGCAGGTCTATCCTCCAAGCCAAGCAACTGCCATCTTGGGGAGTTCAGTTATGTCTACTTGTAAAAGATCATCTCATCTGGCCTTACCTCCCTTCCCAGAGAGATGGGCTGGGGGATTTGCCCCTCTCCTGAATATCTAGTCGTACCCTACAACCTGTTGTATAAGTCCATTTTAATTGCTTGTAGCCCTGCAAAGTGCTAGAATATATAGTCCAGGGGAGATAAGGAGGATGGTTTCCATTCAGTGGGTGGGTATAGGAAAATCATTGTTCTGGGTGAAGACTTTCTGGGGCAGTCTTTTGTTGGGGGAGCACCTATGCTTCTGTAAGTAACCCCTCACTTATGTTCTTAGGGAAGCACAATGAACTTATTGGCTCCCCAGAGTAAAGTTTGGTGGAATAATGCCTTTGTTTGGCATTGGGGTCTCAGTAGGAGGGTAGATGCTGCTTACATCTCCTCCTGGGAAGGAGTTTTATAACAGCAATTTACTGAGCCCTTGGGGGACCTCAGGCATTGTACAGCAGGCTATGAACTCAAGGCTGAAGTGTCAGAGTTCTGTCCACCAAAAAGTCATCAGGAGGAAGAGATGTAGTCTCAGCAGTAGGAAGCTCTGTGACAAGAGGCAAAGGCAGAAGTGGGGAGTGCATATGTGTGGGGGAACTGAACCCAGGTCTTCTGCAAGAATGGCAAGTGCTATCTTTGCAGCCCTAGAGCCTGGTCTTTAAAAGGATAATTAAGTTAACTTTTGGCTACTAGGATGAGCCATTCATCGCTCAGTGTGATTGGTGAACTGGAAAATTGGGGGACAGACACACAGAAGGAAGACTCTCTGAGGACACACAGAGAAGACAGTCACTTATTGCCAAGGGTGGAGGCCTCAGATAGAATGAGCTTTTCCTGTTCCTAGTCTTCAGAACTTCAACAAGATGTATGCATCCTGTTTAAGGCTCGCCTCAGTGGTGGGATGGCCTGAGAAGTCTAATAACAAAAGTCATGGATGAGCCAAGTGGAAATGTCCTGGAGGTAGTCTAGATAGTGGTGTGATTTGGGGGTTGGAGGTCATAGAGGGCACCTGTAGCCACCAAGTCAGATGGTGATTCAGAGGAAGAAGATGTAAATGGAAGAGTGAGTACTCATGCCTTTGTTCCAGACATCTTGGCCTTTCTTCTTCTACAAAACCTAGCAAATGGCACAAAACACATCTCACAGGTGCCGTTGACAAAGAACAGGCAGAGACTTAGTGGGTGAGCCTCCTAATTACTTGAATGGCTTTCTGTTTAGAAAGTCCGACTCTTGGTACCTCGTCTCATTCACCTCTTACTTGCCATGCCTAGGGGCATGTTTTAGTTAGCATCCTCATTTATGGATGAGGGAACTGAAGATTCAAGAAACTCCTCCTGGCCTCAAAATCTCTATATAATTTAACTCCTAATCCTCTTGGCTCTACCTCATGAATGCTCTGATTACAGGTATACACACCTATGCTCAGTTTATGTGGTGCTGAAGATCAAGATCAAAACCCAGGGCTTCAATACATACAGGTACCATTCTAACTGAGCGACATCATAAGACGTAGCTCTTCATGGATAGGTCCTTCATCTCAGGAGGACAGCTTGTAAAGCATAGCCGTGAACCAGCCTGTGTCCCTCTGGTGGCCATGGAGCAGCCTCTACCATCCGAGGTCTGTTGTACTTAGCTCATCTACACAACTGTCTCAGGCTCCCTCATGTGTTGTGTCCTGTTAGAGAGACAGGGCCAGGGTTGCTTCAATATTAGGGAACAGATTAACTTCTCAGACCTTCAGCCTAACATTCTCTCTTTCTGTCTAGCCCAGGACTCTCCCTATCACACTTCCCTGTTGCTTTTTTGGTGACAGCTCAGTTTGTGGCCACACTGAGAGACATCCTGGCTTTTGTCCACTGTCTGGTCTCTGGGCTCCTTAGCTCCTCAGATGCCAGAGGACAGCTCTGAGCAGAAGATGGCTGGCTCCTTCCATCTTCCTTCTCTTTTCTTTAATATGGAAGAGCCTTTAGCATCCCCTACAGTCTGCATGCTCTGCTTTGTGTCTTTCCAGTTGGATGGCCGGATGTCTAGGGTGGGAGACACTTTGCCCTTTGCTCAGTTGCTGTAGATGCTAAGCCCACAAAGGTTTGATTTGCAGCCTTCTGCACAGACTTCAGTAGTGTTCCTCTTTCTCTCTTGGCTCCAGGGAAGGCTTAAGCCCTTGTGTCACTGCACCTCAACTCCTGGCCTGTGTGTGGCTGGACTCTTAGCTTTGATCCCACGTCAGACTCTGGCTTTATTATTTTTCCAAGTACAGTGATTATCCCCCTAATCATGCCAGGAAATGAAAAGCCACAGACGCTTTCAGCTTGGTGGCCTGCAGATCTCTTGTATTATGAATGTGAAAGTTGATTGAACCAGGGAAACAATTTGAAAGCAGAGTTTCCAAAGCGACCTCGGTAAGTGGAAGCCCCATCCAATGTGGCAATCAGGCTGGCTTTGAGCCAGGTAGAGGCAGCATTTGTGGCTGGAGTACCTTGTATTTGCCGACTCTCTGCAGATCTGGGTGGTATAATGTTTTGGGACCAGGTTAGCCTAGAATCTTTAACAACCAGTGTGGCCTTGGTCTGCATAGATGAAGCAGCAGCCTGGCCTGCCAACTGGCCATAAAAGATGGGTTTTTCTCCCTCTACACCTCCTCCTTCACCTGTCTCTCATCAATATCTAGGCTCATCTCACTTGTGTAACTTGGATATTCATCCACAATACAACACAGGAGCACCATAGCTCTGGCGATATCAAAATATTAGCTGATAATGGGCATGATTGTCAACATTAAGGAGAAAAAGTGTGTAAATAACATCGTATGTTCTGAGCATTTAAAACATCTTGATGAGTCTTTTTTTTTTTTTTTAAAGGATCTTATGGACTCTTTCTGGTTATTACTTTCACATTTGTCTTCCTTCTGTTCCCCTCCTTTTATGACCCTGTCATATCTGCACTCCATTTCCCTAAGATCTAACTTCAGGGGAAGTGAGGAGTCAGTCATCCATGCACCTCTCTCTGCCCTGGTGTTGATACTTATTTTTCCCCTAATTTTAGGTCTCACGCTACCCCTGCTCTTACATCATTGTACCTCCCCAGTTGGACCAGACAGTCTCCTGGCTTGCTTCAGCTCTTCACCCACTAACAGCATGTCCTTGCTAAGAGGTCTAGGGGACCAGCCTTTGTGAGTGCTCTGTCCAAGAACACTGCTCCCTGGCTCCCTCTACTTGGCTCCAATGGGCTTCTATCCTAAGGACCTTCAGCCTCATCATTTATCTCCTGCCTTCCCCCTGGATTGCCCTAGGTCCTGTGTCTGTTGATCCTTGCTCATTTTCAGAGGTGTCTTTGTTATTTTGTAGGCATGACTAAAATTTAGAAATCAGACAATGTAAAACATTATGAAGACCCATTCAACTTTGAAAGGTTCTGGAACTACCAGGCAGAAGTGAAGACACATGTTCCCCAAAACAAGAATAGCCAGTCATTAAGGCAAATATTAGAGCTGCACAGGGTGGGGTCTAGAAAAGACCATGCCGATTGAGCCCCCTACCTGTGGTTTATAAAGCATTTTTCTACTTGTATAGAATTCATTCAGTAATCATGACTGAACATGTGCTGTTTGCAAGGCTCAATACTGCACATGGAGGTGAAAGCCTGGGACTTTAGGAAGCTGAAGGGTTGGGTGGGGATGTAAAAATAGATCTCACATGCCCAAGGCTCTTCATGATGCTTGATAGATAGTCCTTTGTAGAGTCCTTCTCACAGCCCAAGAGCACACAGTGCTTGTGTCACCCTCGCCACTTTGCAGATGAGAAAATGGATGCACAGTTGGGTAGAGAAAGGAACTTGATGAAAAACTCAAGTGGCAGAGCCAGGCCTCTGGAGTGGCCTCTGATCAGCTACTGTGTGATTCTGGAAAGACGGGGAACATCAGGAGGCAGACATGATGGGGCATGAGTGACAGGCTGAGGTTTGTTCAGTGCATGAGCACTCTGGGAAGTTCCCTGGGGTAAGTGCACATGTGAGGCCATGTGATGGCCTGCAGAGACACTATGTTCCACAGAGTTTTGTCAGGAGAAGAACTAGGTTATGCTGCAGAGTTAAAGTCCGTGGGTGAGGGGCAGGGCACACAGGGCAGGCAGGTTGGCTGACAATGGCCTCTCTCTAGCTTCACTATCAATTTCTTGAGTGTACTTTCTGCCTTTTTCTTGCCTTTTTAAATGTAAGCTGTCGGACGAATGCAGACTGCCATTCCATGCTTCTTTCAGCTGTCATGGTACTACGTGTAGAAAACAACAACATATATTTATTTTCTGTTATTTACAAACTGCAGTATTCGACAGGAAAACAAATTGAGATTCCCGGGCAAAGAGGCAGGCAATGTCTGATGTAGGATAGAGTATTTATTTATTTATTTTAGCTTGTTCAAATTTACTCATTCTGTAGCAGTAAAATGACCTTGAAAGATCTTTCTGTGGTCATCTCTGGTTGCAGGAGGGACGCCTGAGCGGGACATAAAAGGAAGAAGTCAGGCAGTGAGCCCTTCACTCTGACATTCTCAGCATCCTGTCCCCATGGACCAGGACACATGAGTTGGTCACAATTATCAAATAGTGGTAAACAATGGTGATGCTTTTGTGATAGGTGGACCTGGGCCCAGAATGAACTATCTACTCCATAGTGTGTGTGTGTGTGTGTGTGTGTGTGTGTGTGTGTGTGTGTGTGTGTGTTTGAGCATATGTAGGTATTTTTGTTCTTCAGGATGACATTTTCCCTGTCTCCTGCTCTTCTTCCTCAAGGGTTCTAGGTTATTTTCCCCAGCCCAGAGAAAGTAGAGATCTTATTTTCCAAGTCTCTTTGGTAATTAGAGAGCAAAAAGCCAAGAGGCAGGGCAAGACAGACGTGGAGGCAAAGCAGGATGGATGTCAGATTATGACACTGTCGCTCTCAGCATAGTGACAGTTACCTCTCCTGACTCAGTGGCTCTCAACCTTCCTAATGCTGCAACTCTCTAATACACTTAGCTCCTCATGTGGTGACTCCCAACCATAAAATTATTTCTATTGCTTCTTCATAACTGTAATTTTGCCTCTATTATGAATTGCAATGTATTTACATGTGACATACATAGGCAGAATATCAGATAGGCCATGCTTGTGAAAGGGCCATTTGATGCCCAAAAGGGTCATGACCCACAGGTTGAGAACCACTGCTTTAGCCAAGCTATGTCTTAGGGTTTTATTGCCATGAAGAGATACCACGACCATGGTAATTCTTATAAAGAAAGACATTTAATTGGGGCTGACTTACAGTTCACAGGTTTAGTCCATTATTGTCATGGCAAGAAGCAAGGTGGCATGCAGGCAGACATAGTGCTGGAGAAGGAGCTGAGAGCTCTACATCTTGATGCATAGGCAGTCGCAGGAGACTGAGTCACAGGATGCAGAGCTTGAACATATGAGACGTCAAAGCTTGTTCCCTCAGTGACACATTTCCTCTAATAAGGCCATCATATGTGCTCAAACAAGGCCATACCTCCTAATAGTGCCACTCCCTATGGGCCAAGCATTCAAACACATGCATGTACGGGGGCCATACCCATTCAAACCACCTCACTATTAGCTGAGTATCATGGAGCATGATTTGACTCCTATACTCCAGGAAGAACCTGCAGGATTTAAACAGTGACTGCTATAGCCTGAGGTATGGTGGAAGAAGGCTGGGATGAGTGCCCATGTCACAGCACCTATGAAGTGATTCCCTGGAGATGCTGAGGGAAGTCTGCAGGGGTGTGAGTCAGGCGGAGGAGAGTGTTCAACTGATGCTGAATGCTGCATACATTAAATTTCGAAGGTATCGGAGTGTCGCGTACATGAATCTGCAGATTCTGAACTTTTTTCTGTCACACGAGTTGCATGTGTATCAACATGGTTCTAATCTTCTCACTCCAAAAGTTATTCACGCTCTCTGAAAGTAGAGGCCGAGTTGGTGACAAATTGCTGACTCCTTCAACATGAATATTGTTCGTTTATTCACAGATGCGTTTGCCCTGTCAAAAGCCCCTGCTTCAGCACATTTCGACGGGTAACCGAAGGCATTCATGCTAATGCGAAATCAGCTATCATTAGCGTGGACTTTCAGCAGCTTTCAGCTACTCCGGTGTCTCCTTTTCTTTACTCCATCATTTTCTCTTATGATTTAATTAGTGTGAGGCTGGAATCCTCCACTCTTAATTTATCTGGGAAGTTGAACAAACTGCATTTTGACACCTGCTGAATTTTCTGAGCCTGGCTGTCGGCTTCAGTCTGTATCCACTACAGCTACAGGTTGTGTGGTGATTTCATAGCTCTCCCACACCTGCCTGCTAAGGACAGCCACTGGCTGCAGCGAGATTTGAGATTCCAGAGCAGTTTCATGTTGTAGAAGCCAGACTTTACCTATTCTATTTCAGATCAGGGTGAGTTAAACAGATGCTTTTATATACCTGGAAGGCCCATGGGTCCTCATGTCCCTTGCTTGACTTGTGCCTGTGGTTCTCTGATGCCCGATGTATGACAGATGCCTTAGGGACCACCAAGATCTGGATAGAGATAGAGATATGGTTCAGTGGCAGAGCACTTGCTCGGCATTTGAGAGGCCCTGGGTACAATGCTCAGCACTGAATAAGAAGCATCCTAATTAACAAACTACTTAGAACAATGGTATTGGAGCCTTTCATTGTCATCAATACAAGACTTTTGAGTGAAACCTTATGAATGTCTACAAGTGACTCTTGTGGAACCAGGGGCCTGCTACATGGTCTTTTCTGCTCCTCAGATCTTGAAGACCCTTTGGGAATCTTAGCCTGAAATGTATGGTCAGTCAAGGCCCAGTTGAGGAAAGGAGACGGAGCTTTGACTACAGCTAGCCACCACACATTGCTGAGCTGCAGTGTCTATAGACTGATCATTCTGGAGGCTCTATTTGAATTCACCTGCCCAAAGCCACCTTCTTTATGAAGTCACACCCTGTACCTTCTGTCAGCGGTGTCCAGTTTTTATTCCTTAAGTAGTTATCAAGTTAAGTGCTAGAAGCTGTGTACTGTGCAGGGAAGAATGGATGAACAAAATATAAGTCAGTATGTTTAATCTTGTGGGCTTGGATTCCAGTGTGAGAGAGAAGCCAGAGGCAAAGGATAAGTATATTATGTAGTGTTACACTAAGTCTTGGAGAAAATTATAAATCAGAGTAAGGGACCATCAGAAAAAGGGGGTTATGATTACAAAAAATAACGCTTCAGTGATAACAAAGGTGACTGTAGGACTTTCAAAGAAGAGTGAAGGAAGAGAGAAAGCCACTGGAGCTGGCTTGGGCTTTCGAAACCTCAAAGCCCACCCTAGTGACACATTTTTTCCAACAAGGCCATACCTTCTAATCCTTTCCAAGAGCTTGATTCCATGGTGACCAAGTATGCAAATATATGAGAACCATTCTTATTCAAACCACCGCACTACCTAAGAATGATGCAAGCAGAGAGAGAAGTAAGCACATGATGCAGAGGCAGGAAGCAAACATAAGCAGAGCATAAGTAAGAGCAAAGGGGCCTGTGCAGCCAGAACAAGGGATTGAAGCAGAAGGATATAAGGAGTCCCTCAGGACTCAGTAAACATGGATGAACTGATCTGCCTTGGATTCCTCTTATTGTTTATTTAATTTTATTTTAGTTTGCATGTGAATTTGGAAGTTGATTCCCTCCTACTGTGCATATCCCAGGGATCTAACTTAGGTCATCAGGCTCCACAGCTTTGCCTTGGGCTCAGAAGAAATTACATTTCCTGTAGTGTCCAACAAACTATAAGGGGTGCTATGGTGGAAGGGTTTTTGTTAGGACACAATGACAGTGATGTAAGGGTAGAGGAGGGAGGTGGGTTACTCAGCCCTGTGTGGCAGTAAAGGCAGAAGAGTATTTATGTTCTGGATGCATTCTAAGGGTAAAAGCAACCAAGTTTCCTACAAGATTAATTGTGAAATAAAGATAAGAAAATAGGGATAATTACATAGATTTTAGCCTAAGCAAACAGAAAGAGACCACCCATGTAGGTTGGAAAGATTGTACCCTCTAAGGTTAAAGATTGTTTCCCTCTAAGGAAAAGTTAGCATTAGGTATCTGCTACATGTGACATGAAGATTCTGTTGAGTCATGAGATCTCTAACATTCCAAATTTCAAAACATTCTCATCCTCTGCAAAAGGGACTTGATCATGTGTTTCCTAGAATTTTAATTATTCATGCGCACATCTCTGAATAGTCTTAGTGAAATGTAAGCATCTGAGGTCAAGGACCTTATTCATTTCAGTGTCCTCTGCAGCTCTAGCACAGACTGTGTGGATGACCTGTGGTTCATAATCCTGGGAACATGAGTTCACAGTGAGAAATCTATAAACTCATGAGGATACCAACTGCTGTTAGCCAAAGTTAACAACAATGATCAGTGGATCATCGAAAAGGAACCAAAATAAACTTCTAAAAACAAAAAGAAACATGTCTTTATATAAGATTATAACATAGTGGGCAATTAAAGAGAAAATAAATAAACAGCAAGAAAGATATGAAAGAGGTTGAGAGAGCTTGGAACATAAACAGATATTAAAATAAACTAAAAAGAAAAGAGAGGAGATGCCATTTGGTTTTTATAAGTACAGAGAGTTTTTCAGATTTAATTGAATATAACAGTGTTCAACTTCATTAAACCCATGCCCAATTTTGCTCCAGTGAAAAGACCAAACCCCAAAGGCTAGGGAGTTACAAAAGCATTCAGAAAGAAGAGATGACTTACCCGAGATTGATGGGAAATAGCCTGGTGATAGTTTCTCAAAGGCAATGACCAGATTCGGAAACTCAGGGAATGAGGCTTGTACCTTTCTCTTGGAGCATTATCGACAACACATGATGCTAGGAAACTTCTTTTAAGAATATGGATCACAAAAAGAAACTTCTAGACAATCAAGCCAGCATGTGTTTATTGACAAATGCCCTACTAAACGAACATCTAGAGATTCTTAATTTAGGAAAGAGAATAATTTGAAAAGTATGTTCCAACACACTAGAAGGGTTAGAGAGCAAAAAGTGCAATAAATAGTCAAATCTAAATGAATATTGACTGTAAAAATCCATGTTCATTATACCTGATTTGTGGAGTTTGAAAAGTCTAAACAGGTTCCTATAAACCAGGATGTGAATGGAGGGTTTATAACACCAGAATGCTTGTTGTTTGAGAGGAAATATAGGTAGCCTTGTCTTCCCTCACAAAGCCTATAGTATAGTTATGGGGGGGGGGGTCTCTCAAGCTCCTGCCAGCAGCATCCCACCTTGATATCCAACACTTTTTATCTTTATGCTAAGACTGTGTTAACTGAATACATTTAATAACTATGAATAGTATCTAAAACGAGCATAAAAAATGAAACAGACGGATAGCTCAGTTTAAAAGACATTTTTTCCTTCAATGTAAACAAATGATAGAAACTATCCAAAATGTATGAGAAGTTATTGGCAATTTATTATAAAGACTAAATGTTTCAATTAAAAAATAAAGAATGCCAAAATAGGTTTGAAACACATATCAAAACAATGCAAAGATCTGACACATGTCGTTTACAAAATATATATTAAAATACAGGGATATAAAATGGTTGAAATAAAAAGGAGAGGAAAAACACCATAAGCAGGCAAACACTAAAATAAACCTGACACAGGATATAATTAGAGACATAATTATATCTCAGATAGAATGTCCTTTAAGGCCTAAAATGTGTTTGGAGATGAAGAAAAACACACTACTTAGCAATAAAGGTTTCTGTCACTAACAAGTCTAACTCTGAATGCATGTTATAGTCAGATTTAAAGTATATAGAGGATAAATAGACCCAACGACAGAAAAAAAATGATAGATTCTTCTTGTAACTTGGAGAGTTTAATTTCTTGCTCTCAGTGACCGAGGAGACAAGGAGATGAAGATCAACAATGACAGAGAAAGTCCTGACAACACATTTCACAGTTCAGTGTGGGAAACATGGGCAGAACACCCCCAACAACGGGAGAATGTACATACTCTTCAGGCATGTGCAGTGCTTTTACAAACCTGATCAGATACTAGCCTCTACACATTACAGTGAATTCGTATCTCACAAATAGCAAGCCCAGTAGCCATAAGCTTTGCTCTACCCTATTGGAGTTCCATATTCCTTCCTGTCCACACCTCTACCCGCAATCCAGGATATACATTCCACACCCCAACCCACAGCTCTCCCTGCCTTTTGAGAGGCCTGCAGCTATCCAGGACAGCCAGTTCCAGAGGCTTACTACTCCCAGGGACTACCAAGCCATAAAATACCAGAGACAACTAGGTGGCAAAAGGCAAACACAAGAACATAATCAACAGAAGCCAGTGCAATATGGCACCATCAGAACACAGCTCTATCACTCCAGTAAGCCCTGGTTATCCTAATATACCTGAAGAACAAGACTGTGACCTTAAATCTCATCTCAGGAAGGTGATAGAACCATATGAACAGGATATAAATAAATACTGTAAATAAATACAGGAAAACTGAAACATACAGGCAGAAGTCTTTAAGAGGAATTAAATAAATCCCTTAAAAACATAGGAAAATACATTCAAATGGGAGAAGGAAATGAATAAAACAGTTCAGAACCTAAAAACGAAAATAGAAGTGAAAAAACAAACAAACAAACAAACAAAAAAAAAACAAAACACCAAACAACCCTGGAGATGGAAACCCTAAGAAAGAGAACTGGAGCTTCAGATGCAAGTATCACCAACAGAATATAAGAGATGAAAGAAAGAATCTCAAGTTTAGAAGATACCAAAGAAGAAATTGATATATTGGTCAAAGAATATCTCTCTACTAATCCACCCTTACAGAGGGTACTAGTGGAAAATCTCCAACATAAGCAGGGGTAACTACAGTCAAGAAAACACAAGAAACTAATCAACTCACAGCAAGCCAAAAGAAGAGAAACACACACACACACACACACACACACACACACACACACAGTGCCATCACCAACATCAAAATAGCAAGAATTAACAATCATTGGTCATTAATATCTCTCAATATCAATGGACTCAATTCACCAATAAAAAGACACACACAGGCTAACAGACTGGATACTTAAACAGGATCTATCACTCTGCTGCATACAAGAACACACTTCAACAACAAAGATAGAAACTACTTCAGAGCAAAGGGCTAGAAAAATATTTTCCACACAGACCCCAGAAACAAGCTGGAGTAGCCATATTAATATCTAATAAAATAGACATTCAACTTCTTGCATTTTATCAGACCACCACAGATTAAGGTTGGACTTGAACAACAACAGAAACAACAGAAAGCCCTCATAATCATAGAAATTGAACAACTCTCTTCTCAATAATCACTTAATCATGGAAGAAATAAATGAAGAGATCAAAGATTTTCTAGAATTCAATGAAAATGAAAAGTTATAAAACACAATGAAAGCAGTGCAAATAGGAAAATTCATAACACTACATGCATTCATAAAGAAATCAGAGAGATCTCATAGTAGCAACTTAACTGCACACCTAGAAGCTCTAAGGAACAAACACCTAGAACGAAAAGGAAAAAACACACCAAAGAGGAGTAGACAACAAGAAATAGTCTAACTCAAGACTAAAATCAATCAATTAGAAGCAAACAGACCAATACAAAATTCAACAAGATAGACAAAACCTTAGCCAAACTAACTCAAAGGCATGAGACAGTATCCAGTGGAGCTAAAACCATGACACTGTCAATAGGACAAAATGGCAACCAAGAGATTGGGAAAAGATCTTTACCAATCCTACATCTGATAGAGGGGCTAATATCCAAAATTTACAAAGAATTCAAGAAATTAGACTTCAGACAATCAAGTAACCCTATTAAAAATGGAGTACATAGCCCAACAAAGAATTTTCAACTGAGGAAACTCAAATGGCCAGGAAGCACCTAAAGAAATGTTCAACATCTTTAGTCATCAGGAAAGTGCAAATCAAAACAACCCTGAGATACCACCTCACACCAGTCAAAATGGCTAAGATCAAAAACTCAGGTGACAGCAGATGCTGATGAGGATGTGGAAAAAGAAGAACACTCCTCCATTGTTGATGGGACTGCAAAGTTGTACAACAACTCTGGAAATCAATCTGGCCTTTTCTCAGAAATATAGAAATAGTTCTACCTGAAGACCCAGCTATACTGACCCTGGGCACATATACAAAAATTTCTCCACCAAACCACAAGGACATGTACTCCATGATGTTCATAGCAGAGTTATTCATAATAGCTAGAAACTGAAAACAACCCAGATGTCCCTCCACCAAAGAATGGATACAGAAAATGTGAAATGAAATACTATTCAGCTATTAAAAACAAGAACATCATAAATTTTGAATACAAATGGATGGGTCTTGAGACTATCACCCTGAGTGATAATTCAGACCCTAAAAAGATACACATGGTATGTACTCACTGGTAAGTGAATATTAGCCATAAAGTATAGGATACCCATGATATACTTCACAGACCCAAAACAAGAAGGAAGGCCCAAGGAGTATGCTTGAATCTCACTTAGAAGTGGGACTAAAATAGTCACAGGAACTAGAGGGAGGGAGGAAACTGGGTGAGAGAGAGGAGGGGACAGGGATTGGTGGGGCAGGATCAGGTGTGGGGAGAGAGAGAGAGTCAGAGAGCCAGGAGAATGAATGAAAATCTGCAGCAGCCTGGGGTGGGAAGGTGTGAGGAATCTCTAGGAAGGCCTGGAGACTTGGGATGGGAGAGACTTCCAGGAGTAGCTAGCAAGTAGAGCGAGGTCTGTCCATAGCGTAGTTGCCTGACTGTGGAATCCGTCCCCTAACTCAGCTGCCTTGTCTAGCCTTAGTGGAAGTGGATGCAGAGATTTGATGGGATAGTGAGGCAGGATGTCTAGGGGGCCCCACCATCTCAAAGGAGAAGGGGACGGGGTTGAGGGAAGGTACTCTGTGAGGGGAGAACCTGGAAGGGAGGCTAGCATTTGGAATGTAAATAAATAAATAAATAAATAAATAGCAACAATGAAATTACATGTATGAGAATAATATTGGATAAACTTCATCATAAATGAAAGAACTTTTGCTAATAACCTTTAAATGGAAAACATACATAAAACTTTAATTTTTTTCATTACCAAATATGGTTTCTAGACAAGGTGTTTCATGATAACATTATTATTTATATAATGTCTTTGATTATATTTATTTTCATCACACTTTCTTGAGCCCTCATACTCCTGCTGACTGCATTCCTCTTTCCAATTTGCCACCTTCTATTTTCATGCCACTCTTTCTCTTTCTTTGGTGAGTCAATGAACTTAGGTCTAATTACAGGAGCATGGGTGAATGGTTGTTATTTATAGGAATATGAGCAACTTAGCAGTGGCTACACTACTGAGGAAAATGTCTTTCTCATCCTCATAGCAACCATTAACTGCCTGTAGATCTTTAGAGAGAAGTGGGACCTTATCTGTTTGTTCTCCCAGCAACAATTAGCTGCCTGTGAATCCTCATGGAGAGAGTGAGACAATTAAACTGATGAACTGATGTCTATGAATAAGATTATAGCCTGAAAGTTTACAGTAGAGAGTCTAAAAAGAAATCAAGTAAGTACTCTACTTTGAAAGGTAGATAATAATAACTGAAAAAAAGACTCAGGAAAATTATAAAGATAAGGGTATATTAAGAGAATGCAAAATGGGTTCAACCTTATGGAATATTAGAAAATAGAGCTTCATTGAAAACTCTAATGAAATTGTCACACTTCTGAAAAGTTGACCAAGGATTAAAAGGAAGAAGAAACACATCAGGAATAAAGGAGGCCTGACTATACTCCAGTGCAGCAGAAGTGAAAGTGTGGTAGGGATGTCATGAAACGTGGCTAATAATAAAAGCACAGAAGATGGTAAATTGTAAGGAGAATAAAATTGTCTATAACTGACCCAAGAAAAGCATTTATTGTAACATTGAGGTACAGATGTTCTCACACTGATTCACACTGGGCACAAGAGAGTTCTATTAACTATGTGAGTTGGTGGGACTATTTGTAAGGAGTTTGGGAGGAGGAACTCTGAGAAAATTCAATCTATCTATCTATCTATCTATCTATCTATCTATCTATCTATCTATCTATCTATCTGTCATCTCTCTGTTTATTGATCTACTTTCACAGAACAGATATTTCTTGTCGTAAAGTATTCCATAGGGTGAATAAGAGTCTCGTGTATCCTCAATATGAAAACCTAACAGTGCCAGGTTAGGGAAACAATGTTATAAATTGAGAGGATAATTGATAGAAGATTCTTAAATAGAATATTCATTTGAATCTAAGTTAGTACATAATGACTAAGATTGTATTATTATAGGAAAATGTAGGCAAGTTCAAAATTACATGTCTAAGTAAGCTTAAAAATGTAATTGACCACTGGAACAAAATAAAACATGTAATTAAATCATCAACATTTTTGTAATAAAACTTCTTGGCCAACTCAAAATATAAGACAATTTTCTTAGCTTCATACACTTTGTATACTTGAAATCATTAAATAATATTTTACTCTATCAAAATATAAAGCATCATTTTTTGTATAGTTAGGAAAGAGACAGGATATTTGATGTTATGACTTCTAATTAATAATATACTGAGGCAAAGCAATTAGACAAGAAAAGAAAACAAATATAGAAGAAATAAAAAGGAAAAAAACAGTGTTATCAGAGACTATGATAAAGTAAAAATGACATTAGAATTATGAGTATTAATAGAATAATTTATAAGATTTCAGGTTTTGATTGACAAATTTTGATCATGTATCTATGTAGATTTAAATATGAAAACATGTTAAATGTACAAATGCAGCTAGTAATGATGCTTATGATTAAAAAATAAATATGTCTAGGAACAATTAAGGCAAACTTATTTATCATGGGCTTGACACTCTTCTAAGTACTTTCATATATATATTTTTCATTTGTATATCTATGTATCCATACATATTATAACACCATTATATGATAAGTACAACAATTAATACAATTTGCAATGGAGAAAGCTGAGCCTCACGTAAACTGTTCATGCTGCAGAGCACATAAGTAGGAATTGAAAGAAATAGCTGAGCAGGAATTGAGGGCTAACATCTGTTTTCCAGAATATGTGCTCCCAACTGCTATTCTATAATTTTTCTATTTTTTGAGAAAAAAATACAAAGCTTTATTGAAGTACAAAAATGATATTGAAAACTAGGGAGCTGAGCTGCATTTGTGGATACAGTTTAATATCAAAGAGATACCAGCCCTTCCCAAATTGATCTATATGTTCAATGTAGTACCATATAAAGTCCTAAGAAGTTCTTCATGGAACTTGACCAACTTCTCATAAAATTTATATGGCTAATAAAAAGGTCATGAAGAGTCAATGCATTCCTCAAACATATGGGCAAGGAAGTGAGGGATAAATGCCTGATCAGATAACAACATAAAATAAAGAATGTGGATCTGGGGTAAGGATAGACAAACACACTGAGCCCAACAAAAAGGTTGCAAGTACTCTTGTGTTGACTGCACATGTGAGAGTTGAGGAGTCACGGAGTGTATGCATGAGAAAAATTAAGGTCTTCCCTATGTGGAGCTAGTTCTTTAAATGCAAAAATTTGAAAAATAAATTCTTATTTCACACCACATATGAAAATTAATTCCAGATGGTTTAAAGTCTTTAAATGTGTGAGATAAAAGTTTATGAAATGTGGATCACTTTATGACTGTTAGGATAGTTATTTCTTAAACACAACACACAAAAACTCCAATGATAAAGAAAAAGATTGTAAAAGCAGGGCACATTAAAATTAATAACTTCTAGTTATGGGAAGACCACAGAGAATAAAAAGATAAGACACTAATTGAAACTTGCAGCACATTTAACTGGCACTACTTCAGTGTCCACAACACCATAAAGACCTCCTATGATAAACAGAAAACACCTAACAGTCCAAAAAAAAATTAAAATTTTACAGTAGAGAGTTTGAACAGCAAACATACTTTAAAAACAATAATAAAAAAATGCATAACCTCACTAGTAATCATGGCATGTGTATAAAAATCATACCATGATATAATTTGTTTCTGTCTTAGATAAGCAGTAATTAAAAAGTTTTAAAATACCAAGTTAATCAGGGCGGGGTGTTAAATGGAGGAAAACTTGCATGGGCAACGGTTTGGCATTACTAGTGTGATCATTAATCTTGCTTCCAATCTTGACTGGGTAGAGAGACATTGAGAAAATTAGAAACTCGCTGCTTTGGAGATGTTCAGGGTGTTTCCAATGTTCATATGGGTTCCTGAACTGTGGTGGGAGAAGGGAGGAGGACTCACCTTGAAATTAGGTGGAGCTGTCTAATAGGATAGGGACCTGGATGGAACTAAAAGTAGAAAGAGGAAGCCTACAGGTACTGTGCAAGCGCCTTCTTCTTGAGTATACACCTTTGTGATTTTGGTGTCTGTGAATGCCTGTAGACATCAGGCTGCAGTTTCCTCTACTCTTGAGCAATGATTCACATCAACAACTCTGCAGGGAGCTTCTGGGTCTTCAGTTATAAGTTTGGACTGCATCACTTGCCACCCCCTTCAACCCCAACCTCGTTTCAAGGAGTCCAGATTCTTGAGCAAAGCAGAAATTAGTTTCTTTGGCTCTCTGGCATATTACCAGTCATTTGTGGGACTATCTAGCCTCTGATCACATAAGCCAATCTAATAAATCCCATTATAATTACATTCCATTAGTTCTTTCCCTCTAGAGAACCTTGACTAAAATGCCTTCTAAGATTGAGAATACGAATGCACTACAATCCAGAAACTCAGAAATTCTATTCGTATTCATGTCCTGTAGAAACCCTTGTAAAGTTCACCAGAAGGATGAGCAAGAACGTTACCAGTAGCACGATTTCAGTAGTAGAAAGGCGAAAAAGACCCAAACGTGCACCTAGCAAAATGGAGAAGCATAATTTTTGCTAGAATAGTATGAAGGAATTCTGCTCAGTGATGGGATTGTGTGTGAATTGCAGCTGAGTCTGAACATGTAGGGATTAGCAGTATCAAATACTGTTGAGTCTAGGAAGTGTTGGCAGAAGAATAAATTGAACATAGTTCTGTCTATAGAAAGCCAGGAAAAATGAAACAACGTTTTGCCAGAATTTTTATTCTTTTATGTATGTTTTATAGGCAATACTTTGTGTGTATGGTGTATTTCTCTGTACAAAGATAAGAAGAAAATCTGTGGAGGGAGAGTTTTCTAGTTTAGAATGTGAGTGTTGCCCTTGGCCTTTCCCAAGCATCTCTGAAAACATCACATAAAGGAGACTAGAAAAATCAAACCATAGTTGGACTTCAGCTCAGTTGGTAGTCTGCCTAGCATGCACCAAGGCCTGGGCTTGAAGCTCAGAAATGGTGGCCCAGGTCTATAGAAGTTCAAAGTAATTTGGGCTACATAGTTCAATTGATGTCAGCCTGAGCTATATGAGACACTGAAAACAAATGAAACAACAGAAAAAGAAAATCCTACAGGTCATATAGAAAGAAGCAAAAAAACAAAAACAAACAAAAACAAACAAACAAACAAAAAAACAAAAAAAAAAAAAACCCCCACAAACCTCTATTCACAAAATATGAAGATTCCTTCCCAAGGATAGATACTAGACCAAGCAGATGGAGCTCATTCCAAACCTCTGGCTATGTCTTGGGAACAGAATTCCCAAGACAAGTATTTCCATTATGAAAGATCATGGTATGGATATGGCCTAGTATTCAGAAGGGTGGAGGAGTTATCAAAGAGGATGTCCTTATATTTTTGGATAGATGAAGAAACAAGAAGCCAGGAGGCAAGTTATTCCTCTCCTTAAGCCACTGGTGACTGTCTGGCTGTCTCAGGGGCTGACTGAGGGCAGCAAGGGAGAGAACAGGCAACAGAAGGCTCAGCTCCAGTCACCAGACCAATGCATCCACCCCTCAGCTGTTGAGAGTGCTGAATTCTACAGTTGCCTCCTTCAGAGAACATCTCTAGCATGAGAGGGGCCACCTTGTATAGGAACAACAGGTAGGTCACATTCAATTCTAGATGTGAGTTAGGGACCAACTCTTGATTGATTAGCTACTGCCACTGTATGATGAGTGACATCATCTATACTTCAGTGCTCTCTGAAGAATTGGGTTGAACTGCTGGCATGCATGAAAGGGTTGGTCCTACAGATCTCAAGAAACAGAGAAACAACAGGATATCTGAGGTTCCAGTAGTGACAGTGTAGCAGACACCAGAGACCTCCAACCAGACCAGCAAGTCATTGCAATGAACATTTGCAAGTGGGGAAGTGAGGACAAAATGCTGTGAGACATACTGTAACACACTACAGCTTCAACAACAAGATCCCCAACCCCCTCTGTTGTGGGAGAGGTTTCAAGGGTGGAAGGTGAGTATGAAGGGATGAAGAGATGAGTGGGATTGGGATGTATGATGTGAAATTCATAAAGAATCAATACAAAGTAAAATAAATAAATAAATAAATAAATAACAAAGAAAGAAAGGAAGAAAGAAAGAAAGAAAGAAAGAAAGAAAGAAAGAACTTGGCATCTCCCTCTCCTCACCTAACTTCTTTCATTTCATTACAGGCTCATCACTCAAGAACTCCCTTCCCAGGCTTGGCTTTTAGGGAAGATGTGTATGAATTTCACATATATATTAAGCACCTAAAGGGGATCATGGTTTTAGGTAAGAAGGGATGCTAGATTTATTCTCACAAATCCTCTAGATTTGTCCCTAGATTATTCTCAAAGGTGGACGGAGAGACTCCCAACTCTTTCCCTACTTCTTAATATTCTTTAGCAAATAATTAACTTGCCTCACATACAACTTGCTATTTTATAAAAGGCCACAAGTACACAGTCTTTGCAGGACTGAGGAATAATAAATACAATAGGGTTGGGGACAGAAAAATCAAAAGACTAAAGTGGAAGACCACCATACACAACAATGAACATAAGAAAACTTTGGGAAAATGTTACGCTGAACCGTCAATACTTGATCACAAAGATAGAGTTTTACTTGGTTTAGCCTAAACTGTTTTCCAAATTCTTATAGACATCACACATAGAGTAATCTTTCTAGAAAAGAGCTCAAGAGAAAAATAGATGGTTCAAAGAGGAAAAAAAAAATGACAGAAAGAAATGTCACAGAGGTTAGTGGAGCTCCTGAAGAAAATACAGGTGTAAACAAAAATATCACAGGGACAAAAGTTACAAAAGGCCATAAAAAGAGAATAAAAATAACCAAAAATGGGATGCCTTGTGGAAATCATGCAAGACAAATGGAAACGCGACAATACAATCACGAATATAGAGCAGGTGACCTATAATGTATCCATTGAGTGGGTGGGTTTAAGGCGAAAAGCAGCTGGCAGAAGGCAGTTCATGACTGTACTTATGACAACAGCTCTAAGGAAGTTTCAGAGGTGTCAAGAGAATGCATATCTGTGATGTGCTTGTAACTGTTCTTCACAGGCTCCACATGGAACTATACCATGTGGTCATGAACGAGTCACTGACTCAGGGAGTTTACAGCCTTTGCCTCTCAGAGAGTGGTATTTCCAGCAGCTATGGGGCAGGTAGCATGGTCTGAAAGAGGAAAACTGATGGAGTGTACACTGCCCATCCAAGCTCATACTTCTTCGAGTAAGTGTGTCCCATCCGAAAGATGAGTTTTCAGGCTTTCCCTTGCTGCTGGTCCCACAGCTGTGGCTTCTCTTGGATCCTGTGATTTCTAAAAAGCTGCTGGCATTGGAGCTGTAATCTGCTGCGGAATCTTTCCTGCATGGGAGGTCACTCAGCCAACAACATTCTATGTGTGAGTCATAAATGGGTCAAAATACGCAGTTACTTGACCTGGAAAAGACCATTGAAATGTGATGCTTCTGCCTTCATTACAGACTATTGCACAGGACTATCCTCTGAGCCACCACTTTGTGAGTTCTTGTGGGGCTGCTCAGATAATCACAGCTGGGTCTGTTGACTATTTAACCATGTACCTTTCTCCACAGAAGGAGGGGTCAGAGAGGGTCATATGACTCTCACCTGAATATCCAGCCACCACTCCCAAACAGTTGTATGCAATTTGTCCCCATCACCCTTGGTGTTGAGGGAGGGGATAGAGGATATAGGTGGGCAAAATGAGGAGATAGAGAGAGAAAATTCCACCTGGCAGTCATGTGGAAACTATCATCCCCATGGGGGAACAGACCTTCCATTATGGACAATCTAGGTTCATCTATGTTCCTGCCATACTCACCTAACAATTGCTCTGTAAGCCTAATAAACTCACTGGATTCCCATGGTTAACTTTGGGAGAATCATACCTTAGTTTTTCTTTGGGACCTTAGAAGAAGGGTTGACATTGTTTATGTCTCTCCCAAGAAAGAAATTTTAGTATCAGGGACACTATAATATATAATAATTTACCCTTAACTTTGGGGGGGGTATTACACATATCTCAGGTCCCTGGAAATTCCATTAATATGTTTGGTCACTGGATCACAGAGAAGTAGAATAGAGCTCTTTGGGGTTTTGTTGGTCTTGCGAGTTTATTTTATTAATTGATAGAAGAAGACCTAGGAGAAGATTCTGAGAGAATATGTTGTATCTTATTCTTATTTGAAGTGCCTGCATGAACTTTAAACATTGAAGACTGATGTCTCATTCTCACCCTGGGCCTTTATGCACACCTCCTAGGTTATGGAGAATCTGAAGTTCAAGATTTTCTATCTCAATTTCGAGATGCCTCTATCCCATGTTTTAGGTCCCAATAATTTCCTACAATCGTTATGTAAGAGACCCTGATCATTATGTAAGAGACCTGCTGGGATTTCTAAACAAACTACTCTGGGGATGTTCGTTCATCTTTCTTTTATTTTTTATATTTTTATAAATTCTTTGGGAATTTTATATTATGCACTGTATCACACTCATTTCTCAGTCCTTCCATGTCCTCCCTTACCCTTTTGATACTCCTCCTCAAAACCCCAATTCGAGTTATCTTTGTACTCATTGGAGAATGATCAAACTCTCAGTGGGCTGTCCCTTAAATTGAACTGAGTCTTTCCCCTCCCACACCCATGCCAGAAGCCATCAATGTAGAGAGCTAATGTCAACATTCTTTGTTTTTTAATTTTAATTTTTTATTTTTCTATTTATTTACATTTCAGATGTCATCTCCTTTCCCCATCCCCCCTCAAAAAAAAAAAAAAAAAACAAAACCCTAACATCAACATTCTTAACACATATTTTAAGCATTCCTTCAATTGTTTCCTGTGTAGGCTGCACTTTCTTGAGAGGAATGAGGGTTGGAGTGGGGATAGGGGCTGTCCAGAAGCCTTCTATGTTCTTTCTCAACTATGTATACGCAATCATAAATATCACTGCAAAAGTACCTTCCTTGTTCTTCACAGTTATCTGGGACCTGGGTCAAGGGCCTCCACATATTTTCTGGCAACAAGATTATGAACACAGACCCCGGCTACAGTAGGACCATGGACCAAACAAGGCCCTTGGTGGCAGCACAGGTCACTTATATCAGTGTGGTCCCTGGTAGCAGCACAGTCCACAGACATCATGTTTTCAGGCAGCAGTCCAGAACAAGGGCATCCACTTAGCCTAAGGTAGTAATATGGGCTATGGACATTAACATAGATCCCAACCTCAGCAGGACCATGAACTCTGTCATGGCTCTCAGATGTAGCACACGCCCAGCCACCACCATGGCTTTAGGTGGCAGTGAAGCTCACTTGCATCAGACTGGTCCTCATCACCACTGCATCTCATCAGGTCTCCATGTCTGTCTCCCTCCACAGCACACACATGCTCTGTATATTTTTTTCAGGCTTAAAAAATTGTTATTGTATTTATTGACATTTCAAATATTATCCCCCTTCTCAGATAAACCCACTATTCCCTCCCCATCCCCCCCCCCCGCTTCTATGAGGGTGTTCCTCCACCTACCCACCTCCTCCTGCCTCAGCACCCTAGCATTCCCTTATACTGGGTCATCGAGCCTCCACAGGACCAAGGGGCTCCCCTCTCATGGATAAGGTAATTCTCTGCTACATATACAGCTGGAGCCATGGATCCCTATATATGTACCCTTTGGTTGGTGGTTTAGTCTCTGGGAGCATTGGGGAGCCTGGTTGATTGATATTGTTGTTCTTCCTGTGGGATTTCAAACCCCTTCAGCTCCTTCAGTCTTTTCCCTAACTCTTCCTTTGGGGTCCTTGTGCTTAGTCCAATGGTTGGCTGCCTGCATCTGCATCTGTATCAGAGATCCATCCCATCTGCTTATCTATTTTTCCATCTCTCCATCACATATTTGTTCATCATAGTGGTGACACCACGTGTACTGAGAAGGTGGAGTGGCCTGGGTAGCTTCCACTGTCATTGGTGTTTCCTTCTTCTGGTCAGCATCCTCTGCATTTAGAGGCCTTTAACTGCTGCCATGGAGACACTGACTTTCACGTGTTTTCTTGCATTGAATCTCTTGATGGAACACTTCAATACCTGCCACTCAAAATAGTCACCTCATTCTATTGTCCTCAAGGCCACATCATGTCTCTTAAAACTGAGGCTCCTTCCACTAGAATAATTTGCTCATATGACCCTTCAAACTGCTCCTGGAAACAACTGTATGTGTACTGGCCCTTCTGAGCCCAAAGAAAGGCTGCCAGTGCTTTCATGTTGATTTTTAAGACATTATTCTAATTGCAAAGGGTCATGAATCTTGGTTTATCATTCACTATGTTATTCTCCTAGTTTTGTGCCACCTGTAAATTTGATGGGCACATCTTCTATGTATTTATTCAATGTATTGACAAAAGTATTGAGTAGGGTTGGGTTAACTGGACAGAGATGCTGTATAGAGCAAGGGCAGAAACAGGTTTTCAAGGCATGCCAATAAAAGGCATGCCTCGTTACTTTCACTGAGTCAACAAATATTTATTGACTATCTGATATCTTCTGGGCACCTGATGTTCCAGTGAATATACAGTAATAAATACAAGTTTTCATGATCATAACCTCCTGATGACCTTCGTAAAGGTATTTATCAATCAACTTACTTTTTTATACTAGGCAGGAGGGAGGACACACTTTTTCTGTCTCAGTATATAATAGCTGTGTGTTGATTACCAACTAAGGGAGTTTTCTGTTGGGTAAGGGCTACCTCCATCATGGTGCATACCTTTCAGTAGTTGGTATTTCAACTAGATTATGAATTTTCAAAATGTACTACTCTCTAGCCATGTGGTTCTCAGATTTTGATTTAGTGGATCACTAAAAATCTTAATAAACGAGAAATGTGGGTATAGTTTTTCCACTAGTGAGTTAGTAAAACAGAGGTACTAATTTAAACTGATATAAAGTGATATAAAAATATCATAATTTAAAAAAACATAGTTCTTGCCCTTCTAGAGTTTCTTGTCTTGTGAGAGTGAGCTGTTAAGCAAAGACACAAAGGTATGAATGTAAAACGGACGTTATGCTGTTTGCAATAAAGGAAGCAATCTGGTGTAAGAGTAGTGAATGCGGGAGGAAATTGGGAGATGGTTGTCAAAGAAAATGCATTTTGGTTTATACAAGAAAGAATACACAGAAGCCATGCAGAAATCCCTGCAGAGACCACTCAAGGAGGAGGGCTGTGTGTGTGAAGTCTCCTATGGTGCAGTTGTTGGTGGTCTCTCTGTGCTTGAAGATCTGAAGGAGTCTAGCAGGATATAGAAGCATTCAGTGCTTGGAGGCATTAACTGTGAATGAAAAGCAGGCCTCTCCAGATGTTGCTTGCCAACTGTCAAGATGGGACCAATGTCTTTGTTACCCTCAGAGGGAAGGCAATGTTTGACCTCAGCTCTCCACAGGGACACCAGGTGCAATCAGAACTGGGCTGCTGGCTCTCCCAGTGGGTGAGTGCAACTCCCTTGCACACCTGGCACCCAAGCTTCCACAGGACCAGCTTTTACAAGAGCCAGTGACAACTGAGAGCCTGGGGTGGTGTCCATCTCCTGGGCACAGTCCAAGATGCTGAAAGGCTGCAGTGCCAAGTGCCACAGCTGCAGAAACCCTACCACTTGTATACTGAGTCCTTGTCAGGGAGATGGCCAGGGTTTGTCTTAGCCACAATAGAGTGCTTGGATTTCATTCAAGATGCAAAAGACGATCAGTGAAAAGCTTTGAGCAAGTGGTTGAACAAGGAATCCGACTGGTATTTAAAGCCTTAACTCTGCTGGCTGAATAGGAATGGACTATATGTGGAAAGAAGTTGAAGCAAGGGACAAGTTGAAAGGCTATTACTGAATTAGCTCAGATGAACTAAAGTGAAGGAGCGAGTGAGTTCACATTGGGAACGGAGATGGAGAGAAATAGATCCCACATGGAAGCAGGAACATAAGAATCTCCAGCGCACTGCAACTGGAACACTATGTAAAGAAGCACTGAAACCTGTGGAAGCCCAGGTATCTGTATGGAGCTGCTGCTCAGAGTTGATGGCCTAACTGAGTGTCATGGGAAGATACAGGGATTCTAGTTACATACATGGGGAAAAGGGAGACTTAATTTTAGGAGAAAAAAAAAAAAGAGTAAGTCCTTCTGGTGGTTTGAATATGAGATGTCTTCCATAGGCTCACAGAGCTGAACACTTGATCCCTTATTGATGGCTCTGTTTGGAGAGGTTGTGGAACCTTTAGGAGGTAGAGCCTTGATGGAAGACATTAGGGCAGGCTTTAAAAGTTTATCCTCATCTTCTACTTGGCTCTCTCTGCTTCATATCTGTGACTCAAGATGGCGATCCCTCGGTTATCCGGGCTGGTTGTATCCTGCTATATCTCTCCCACCATTATGGGTTTTCCCCTTGGCAACCATCAGTCAAAATAATCCTTTTCTCTGTGAATTACTTTCAGTTATGGTGTTTTATCACAACAACAGAAAAGTAACTAATATAGTCCCCTTCAAGCGAGTGGTTTTTGAATGATCTGTCAGACATTCCAATGGAGATACTTAAGTAGGCTGTTGGATATATATATCTGGAAGGTCGAAGAAAGGTGAGGGCTGGAGATGAAACTGCTGGAATATTGTTTGGTGCCATAATTCATGGTACTTAAATCCATAAAGCCAAGATGGGGAGGGGGAAACAGAGGGCGAGCCCATAAGATAAAGAAGATCTACTCCATGAGAAAAGAATGGACTACTGACTATCAATGGATGGAATGTTGAGGCAGGAACTCCTGCTAACAGTGTGTAAAACACATAAGGCTAAAAGAGAAGCAGCCTGCATATCTGGCAAACTCAGATGATCTTGACAGAAACAGTTTCAATGCTGGGATGCAGACCCATCTTCAGGCAGAAGATTAGAATTTTCCTTCCCTTATTAAATATAGATTCATTTCTCAGACACTATAATCTGAATACAGTTCTCCCTCCTTCTCCTCTAGTTCCTCTCCCCCTCCTCTCCCCTCTGGATCCATTGTCTTTCTGTCTCTCATTAGAAAAAGACAGGCTTCTAAGGGATAAAAACAAAATATAATAAGAAAACCAAAAAACCATCATATTGAAGTTGGAAAGGGCAAGCCAACAGAAAAATAAAAGATCCTCAAAAGAAGGCACAAGAATCAGAAATCCACTCATTTACAAATTCAGGGGTCCCATGAAAGTAATAAACTGAGGCTTTAGTGTATATGCAGAGGTCCTGGTATAGATTGCATAGGCCCAGTATTTGCTGCTTTGGACTATGTGAGTTCATATGAGCTTGATTTTAGATGGACTTGTTCTCCTGGGATAGAAGAGTAGAAATTGAACAAAGGGAAAATGGAAGTAGTTCACTGTCAGGGAGCAAAACTGTTGTTCATTCTTATCATGGGCTTGTAGCTGGCACTTTCTTAACAAAAGACAGGTTAGGAAGAGAAAGATGTAACTGGTTTGTTTCACCAGTTTTACATGACACAGAAGCCTTTGGAAAGGATAACCTACAGAGCCAGAGTCTGGCCAAAGCAAGCAGATGGTCGTGGAGAAACATGACTGGGTTAAAAAAAAAAGTGTGTGTATTGGGGTTGCAGGAGCAAAGGGTAGTAGACTTGAAAGAACTTGTCAAAGTGATTTTCTGGCTTACCTTGCTTTCTGTTGGGATCTAAATGGAAAGCAGAAGTCTCCTGTGGCAAGATGGGTCAGACAGTTTCTTCTTGACCACACTTTTGGGGTGAAAAGCAGATCATTTCTCAGTTGCCAGCATGGGATAATTTGAGGTATTCTTTTCTGAGCCCCAAGGATTTGTAGAAAATTCCAGTAAGAAGTTAGTCCCTAAGGATGAGCTTTGAACTAGTATGATAACCGTTCGGGGGTGAGGGGCTCCATGATGCTTTTCAGAGACTTTGTTGGTCTGGAGCATTTTGCAAGCCGCTGGGGAAGTGTAAAGGAGGAGGGTGTTAGGATATGAACCAGGGAATGAGCTGGGGACGCAAAGTTGATGAAACTGTGCCAGTGTTTCCAGAACCTACCTTTTCCTAAAATCTTCTAAATAACTGGATATTTTTCTCTTTAGTCTTTGAGTTTCTAAATACCCAATTAGAAGCCTTACCCTTCCAATAATGAACTCTTTTAAAGTGAGATTAAGGAGAGTCAAGAGCCCAGAGCTTTTGACAGTGTTAGAGTATTGAGACACCTTCATTATCCTGTACCTATCTGATCAATGTCTACCCTGATATAGACCACAAACTACGTGTCTATGCCTGCTCTCTACCTTTGGTTGATACTGCACTGTTTGCTAAAAACCTCCAGTGGTCTTTACTCTGTTACTGCAACCCCATGTAAGAGAACATTTGCATTGTCCTCCCCAGGGACACACTAGTTGATCATTAGCTGTACCCTCCAAAGACAGCTCTTCTTGGCATATCCTACTCTGGTTTTTCTCCTCTGTGATATGTCCATTTGTAGTGATAATTTTGACATATTTCTCAAGGTGCGTCTTATCTGCAAAGATTATTATTCTCAAGTTTTATGAAGTAATTCTTGCCAGTGATTGGCTTGGGGTTGACTGTATACTATGGAGTGAATTTGTATCCTAAAACACACACTCCCAGTGGGACTGTACTTGGAGGTTGTACTTAGGGGGGTTGTTCCTTTGGGCTGGGAATAATACCTATATAGAGGGAGGTGGGATTGACCATTTCCCTCTCTCTCTCTGCTGTCTACTTCCATGTGAGGGAACAGTGAGATGACATCATCTGAAATCCAGATAGACTTTTGCCATCTCTTGAATCTGCTGGTACCCGCTTCTTCACCTTCCCAGATTCTATAAAAAATGAATGCTTGCTTTGAAAAACAAAAATACAGTCTGTGACAGTGTGTTGTAGAAGCTTGTAATTGATATTACATTGTCAATTTTTTTTCACCCTGAGAGTGAATCCAAAAGACAGAGGGTGGCAGAATCACAGGAGATACAGGAAAAAGGAGGGGCTGCACTCTCCCTGAGCCTGCTACCTCTAATGAAGCTCTGTGGTATAATGTGCTTTCTTTTAAGTCAGTTTGAGATGGTTTTCTGCTCTCTAGTCCAAACCCCTCCCCTTCTTACATCTTCCTTCTACTTCTCCACATTCTTCTAAAACCAATGCTCAACAAAAATAATAATAATAAAGATGTTGGTCTCATTCAATGTCTCCATGCCATTTTAATTGGTAGCAAGCATATTGCATCCCGAAGAATTCTCATTTTGGGGCCTCTCACCATCTCCCTTAACAGCTCAAGGTTATAAAATGTGAGAAAGATACACCCATATCCTTTGTCTGCTATTCCCAAAGACTATTAAGATGTGTGCTAGAAGCAGTGTTGTATCATCTAGCCTTTTCTTCTGAGTTCCCCTTGCACCAGCTGCAGCATAAAATCTCTGCTCGTCCTATAAAATGTCCTGACTTTCAGTTTGGAGACATAGCCACTGTTCATTTACAGTCTCCCTGGCACCAAGCTGACATGAATGCTCGATGCCCACTTTTCAAAATGGCACGTCTGACCAGAGCCAATGTTTCTTTCATTCACAATAACAACCTCTAACATGACACAGTCCCTTTCTCCCAAGGTTCCCGTCACTACTCCTACATCAATTGGTTCTTCCTTGTTGGGTAGAATGGAGTCTGGGTTGGCAGTTCTGCTTTTACATCCTTCTCTTTTTCAGAGGCGGAATTGTTAGCTCTGTGAGTCAGGTAGCTCAATTGGGGCAGACCCAAGGGATGTATTTGTGGTAATTCACATGCCTGGAAGTAAGGAGTTTGATATGAGCTTCAGATCAGCAGAGAAATTGGATTTATTTTGGACACTATATCAGGAGGAAAGGGGCCAGAGCTGTGGGAGAAATTGAGGTGATTGAATAGATCAGAGCAAGGCTAAAGGCTGTGCACTTTTCCTTTCAAGAAATGAAACACGGGCTTCTAGAGACACTGTGTCTATGTTAGAATGACACTGTCAAGGTTTGGCAACTTGGAATAAGATGCAAACTACTTTAAGTCGGGGCTGGCAAATGTCAGCCTGAGATGCATCCATGTTGGGAGTCACCATTGACTTTCCTGATGATTCTTCCAGAAAGCCAGAAGCATCTTTCTGGTTGGGGCTCACTGGAGAGAGAAGAAAGCTTGTCAGTCAGGGCAGATGGTAGTAGTGTATGAGGTATGGTGGTGGATCTTTCTCTATTACTTAGGAGAGGTAGGATCGTGGGACAAGTTTTAGAGTCAGCCACTTTTGAGTTCAAGTCCCTATGCTTACTTCTAGCTCTGGCCAAGAATAAGTCACAAAACCCATTTGCATGTCAGCATCCTCCTAGGTGGATATAGAGAGTAACCTGTAGACATGGTGAGGAATTGATTTTTGAGGCCCAGCATTGGGAGCAGAAGAGGACACAGGATCCTATTCCTAACCAAAAAACCATGTGCAGATGATACCTGCCGGGAAAGGGAAAACTTCACCGAATGTATCAACTCTACTCCAGCATAGGCCCCGTGTCAGCAGTAGATGGCTAACTACTCCATATTTATTTTTGGAGGTTTTTTTTTTTAATGTTTTATTTGTTTATTCATTTATTTGACATTTTTCTTACTGATTTTCTTTTGTTTTGATATTTATTTTCTGAGATAGGATAAAGATCATAAAATTGGACTCCGAAAAAAAATTTAATAAATAAAAAGAAAGAAACAAGAATACATGGAGCAAATAGGATACGAAGGCTCCCGGGAGCACTGTAAAATGTGGGAAAATGGCTAGTGGAGAAGGATCTGTGAGGGGAAGACAGGTAGGGATGGGAGAAGAATACCCCAGCAATACTGAGGCAGAAGTCATGCTCAGGAAAGACTGATCTAAGGTCCCCTTTCTGCTGGCACACTCTGTATGGATGTTTACATTTCATATGCATATATGCATTGAAATGTCAAAGTGTACAGAGAAAACATAATTATGCACAATTTAAAAATGATGGCAGAGTTCAAGGACAAGAAAGAGGAGCCTGACCGTGGGTCCCCTATTCAGATTAGAAAGACAAAAAAGTATCCGGACCTTGGAAGTCTCTTTGCCCTCTCCACTGGTTACTTCCTTTCCATAGCCTTCAAAGAACTAGTCTCTTGACATTTCTGACATTCTTATCTTGTTTTTCTTCCTTAATCTACTACCTCTTGACATATCTCTAAGTACAGTTCCCTGTGGGTTGTTGTTTAGAGTTTCACGTGGGCCACGTCATACTGAATATTTCTTCTATGACTCATTTCTTTTGCTGTGCATGGCTTTGTGAGGTTGGCCAGTTCTTTGCAGATGACAGATGACAGTGGAGAGAACCTAGATATAGACAAGAAGAGAGGACTCACCCTAATGTGGAGAGCTTCATTCCATGGGTTGGGATCTAGGTCTAATTTAAAAAGAGAAAGAGAGCTAAGTGCTAACATTCAACTCTGCTTTCTGACTGCATATGCAATGTGACCAGCTGCCTCATGCTCCTGGTGGCATGAATTCCCCATGGGGATGACTTATAGTGTCCCCTCACACTATAAGTCAAAACAAACCCTTCTCCCCTTAAGTTGCTTGCTGTCCAGTAATTTGTTCACCAAAGTGAGAACAATAATGAGTTTAGAAGACTGGTACCCAGGACTGAGACTGTAGCTGTGATGAACCTGACCATGTGACCTTAGGTAGCCTTTGGAACTGGGTTGCAGAAAGAACTTGGAACACTGAGCTAGAAAAGTACACGAATGCTACAGGTAGAAATCGCTGGTCCATCCCAGGCTTGGAAGCTCAGAGGACCAGAATGCTGAGCTAAGACTCAGCCGTGGAAATCTGACTCTTAAGGTTTCATCAGGGACTTGGAAACTGGGCTGGAGGCAGCTTGTGAAATATTCTGCAAGTGGATCTAGTTTCATTCTGTCTGTGATCCAAGGAGGTGACTAGAAGACAACATCGGACTACTTTCTGGAATGACAGAAAAGTGTATTTAACTTTGGTGTTCATCTAGGCATGTATGTTTTTTGTCAAAACTCATCAACTGATGTATCTCTACTTCATTGTATGAAAATTTCTACCCCAATATAAATGATTACAAAATAACAAATTATTATATAAGTATTTACATTGTCATCATCTGGCATTCATTACCTTGTCATTATGTCTCACTCTTCGCTGGTGGAATCAAATGCTTTTAGCATGGACTCTGAGCCATGTCTACTGTATATAGGTTGTGGTCAGTAGTATAGCAAGGCTATGTCTGCTCACACAGTCATGCACAAGGAGATACATAGAGATTGTTAATAAACAAAACAGAAGACAAGCAAAATACCTTACTGTAGGACAGCATTCTAACAGGTGACCCATGTGCTACAAGTTTAACTGTGTGACATAAATGGGCAACATAATGCTGCTTTTAAAACTTGGTTTCATGGATATACTTGCTAAGTTTTATGATGCTGTATATTCTCATGCTTGTAGTATTTTGCACTATGCTTTCAAACTATAAATATATGTTTCTAATAAGAATCAAATGTTTGCAAAAGCCCTGGAGTACCTCCCAGGTTGAAAATCACTGGTCTAGTCATATTAACTCTGTGTTGGAGGCCCGGATGTTGCCTTCTATTTATGCTAAAGAGCTTTGTTAATAGCTGGCCTTAAGTGTTAACACTTTAGCAGTAAGTAATGGGTAAGCTGGTGGTCTGGGAGACTACATGACTCCTGCTATAAAAATAAATATATATTGACAATAGTTACCGCGCAGAAGCACAGGACAGAGAAGTAAGTATATTGAGGTTGAGAACTCTCTGATCAAACTACAGCCCCCACGAAGGCTTAGTGTCACTTTTCCAGACTAGTTTGGGTTGTGTGAGATTTGGTGGGCCACTCATTTCCTCATTGCTCTGCTCAACCCACTGGGCTACAACGATGCTTTGCCTAAAGATCTTGCTAAAATACAGGCATAATATCTATCTCAATGACTTAGTTGGTAAAGTGCTTCCTTCACAACTATAAGATTCTTGCTTTGAATTCCCAGCACCTATGTAAAAGCCTTACACAGTGGCTACCGTGTCTATAATCTCATAGCAGTTGAAGTGGATACAGGAGGATCCCAGGAGTTCATTGGCCATCCAGTTTGATAAACTTGATGATCTGTAGATTCAGTGAGAGGCCCTGTCTCAAACTATAAGGTGGGAACCAATCATGGAAAATACTTAACACCTACCATTGGCCTCTCCCTTCTCACATATGCAAAAAGGCAAATGTATGATCATACAACTCACATAAATAAAGTAGTTATAGTTGGGGTTGAGGTGAGGCTTGGGATTCCATATTTCTAACAAACTGAACAAGGTAACTGTGCTGTGGATTTGAGACAAGCACTGAGAAGATCATGGGGTGAGGTAGACACACTGCTGCACTCTAATAAGTCTCTCAATGAGAATCCAGTTTAATGGCAGATAGGACTGAAAAAGAATGGAGATACATCAGGGATAGGCTGTCCACCATGTCCTCACATAGCTATTTAAATGTAAATAAGATAGAATGACAAATTCAGTTCTTAAATCCAAATAGTCACATTTACCATGCACATTAGTCAGTTGAAACAAATCCCAGATAATGTATTGTTTAACAGCATAGATTCAGAACACTTTCCTGATCATGAAGAACTCTATTGTGCAGCCCTGCTGGGATAGAACTTGATTCCAGAGCAGATTAGAACCTGGGAGCTGAAGAACCTTCTAGAACAGTCAGTCACTCACTGATTCATCACTTAATCTGGAGGAAGCTGCACACTGGTGAGCACTTGTGATAAACAGTCCACATTGATTCCCTTAATGTCATTCTAAGTCTCTTGAGCTGCTCTACTCAGGTGCCTGTCTCTGGCCTTGCCTAAATCGCCACTCTGTTCTCTCCACAGATCTCCCAGCATATGAGACTTGCTTTGGAGCAGGGGTGGTGGGCCTTCACATGGTCTTATAAGGGAAAGAAGTCCAATTTTTGGTGCTTTCTAAGTGGTATTCAGGGCCTGCTCATGATGTCCTGGCTCAGGTTCCACTGCTGCTTTAGATAAGTGGGCTTCTGTTTCCTTCTTTGTATACCATATTCCTTAGAAATAGACATTTGGGAAAAACTAGTCCCACTTGTAAGGAAGATTTCAAAATCTTCAGTTCTAATTTAGCAATCTCATTTATAAACAAAAGAAACCGAGGTTCATGGAATAGAAGGGTCTGACCCTTCCAGGGTTACATGGCCAATTAGTTGTAGAGCTGGACACCCTTGACCTGGCCAGCATTTCTCCTACCAGCTCACTATTAATTAACTTTGTGAGCTACATGTCTGGTGGCCCCCTGCTTCAGCCTGCTCATGGAAGGGAAGACAAGACCTGACAAACTTCTGGGACCCCCGCTGGCCCCATGCTTGGGTCACTTTGAGGAAGCAATGCTGTTCAGCGAATCCTGGTTTGTGACAGACAGCTTCCTGGGAAATGAGTACCTTGGGGGCTTCAGAGACAGGACACCCACTATATCAATGTGCCTACATTTGCAATTTGGAGGTTACAGTGCCTACACAAACAGCTCCTAAATGCTTGAGACTTGTCATCTCCAAAGACCAAAAAGAGCCACCAGGAGGTACTTGTTCTTTGTTCTTGTGTGTGTGTGTGTGTGTGTGTGTGTGTGTGGTCTGAGTCCTGTCCTACCACCGGCTTAAGGTTCTGCTTCTCTGGACCAGAAGGTGACTAATTTCTAAAGCTGAGTGTGATTCCATTGTTGGCCTCATTAACTGTAAAATGATGATTGCTTGCTCCCTCATCGGCTGTCTTCTTCCGTTTTTGTTTTTATAGTAGATCTTTCTTGAGCTTCTATCTGTCCCTCTGGTAACACTTCATCTCTATATTCAAAATGCTAGCCATCTGCCAAAGAACAGACGTTTCTGAGCATCTCCTAAGTGGTTCTGAGGAGAGATTGTATTCAGTTAAAGCTACTGGACACTGAAGAGGGTTTGTTGAAGATAATCTGAGGAACAAGGCTCCAGCAATTGAGCCTGACTCTTAAACTGTATTCTCCCTGAGACACGCAGGGGCTGATTATTCCAGACACAACGTCTCTTGGTTCATGAAAGTGTCCACCCAACAGGCATTTATAACTTCGGTTAATTTGAAGAATATTCTAAATTTCATACTCTTTATGTTACTCCACGACAATTCACTGGTGTATATATAATATGTGGGCATCTGTGAATTCATGGGGATTCTAGTAGGTACACCCCAGGGGTCTTACTCAGAAGGCATTTTATGCCTCTCGACGTTTCTGACCCTCATATACACATGTAGCTGATTGGGACACAGGCCAAGTGATTCATCCGAATATTGTGGCCAGCCTCAGGAGGAGGACCAAAAGTCAGAGACAGGGTGGAGAGGACCAGGCCGACAAGAATACTCTGCTCTGACTGTTTTATTGTATTTTCTAAGATTCATGACTGACAGCATTGGTTGCGTCACTCGAGGTCCACCCCCTTCTCTCCTTACTTGTCATTTAGCCTTATAGACCCTAGGAAGCAAAAATTACCCCCATCTCTCATTTTGCTTGTCACCTTGGTGCCGGGTGAGACCATACTGGGTAACTGGATGCTGTTGGCTTCTGGAAAGACAGCTTCCATTCTTGAACAAAGCCCACAAGCCTTTGAAGGAGAGAGATTCTGTTTGATTCACTTAACTTATCTCCACTCTTACTGTTTGTGATATAAAAGTGATGTCTGAAGGTATAACAGCTCTTTATAAGTATGAGGCTCAAGATCAAAATGCTTTGTGTTTAAAGGTGGCAGAATGAGGAGGCAGAAGGAGTTTGGATCCTTAACAATAGCTCCGAGCAGCTGTCTGGCCCCAAGCCTGGTACTCTGGCATACTCTGCTAAGAGAAAACAAACTGACTTCTTGAAGCCACTGCTGGTTGTATTTTAGATTGCTCTTAAATATATTCTTTAAAACTCCATGAAAAATGTGAGTTTTCAGCGCCCTACTTTTTCCACTGGGTTTTCTTTGTTAAGAAGCCAGGAGGTTAACAGGGTGAAACCCAGACTGAACTCCAGGTTGGAATTTGGAATCTTAGGTCCTAACACTTGACATTCATATGCACCCTCAAGGCCCTTCTGCATAAAGCATTTTCTTGATCCATATGTTCATCTGAAAAAACTGTAGTGTTTAGCCATTTTGCCTTTTCTGGGACTATATGGAAACTTGGGAAGGCATATGCTTCAACATCCTCTGTCTTGTTCTGGGCCTCTTTGATTTTATTTTATAGCTACCATGTTTCTATATAATTGAACAAAGGAATGGGAAGAGAGAATGAATATAAATCATAAGATATAATATCATTATTTTATTCTGTTAGATACTGGGTTAGTTTGTTAGGGAGCATGGATGACTAACAGACACAAGGCAAGGCTGTTGTTTACCAGCTAGACCCCACAAGCATGGGAAGGCATAAATTTCCTTTTCAGGCTCTCAGTTACTGAGGAGCACAGACCCAATAACCTAGTCAGGAGTCCAGATGATCCAGTCCAGCCCTCACTCCCTCTTTCCTCAGCAGCCCATTCCATGTGGAATGGAAAGGATGTGAGAGAAGAGCTGGTAGAAGCAGCTTCAAATCAGGAAGGCTCTGAGAGGAGTCATCACATAGATGTTGGTAGGATGCTGGCTGGACATTGAAGCTGTATCCATGACATGTGTCTTCTGGGGAGACCAGATAGGCATGGGGAAGGCCCCCTCTAGGGAATTCTCAGAAATCTAGCTGTTACAGTGGTATAATATACGTATGTTTTTCCTTGAATAAACCATGTGCTTTCTCAACTCCAAGACTACACCTACCTCCAAACTGCTTTGTTTTGAAACTCTGTATTCCTAAGTTTTCTCCAGTCTTCAGCTTATTGGGCTTCATCTATATAAATAAATTACACACATACACACACACACACACACACACACACACACACACACACACACACCACCTGCTGAGTTCATTTAGTGTTGCTTGTATGTATATGTTTTCAAGATTGACCACTTGGTATTGGATAGCCATGTAGGTACTCATTTCTTAGGAAAACTGATTTTTTTTTTCTTGTTTAAGCCTCTTCATCTAGGATTGGGAAACTTGTGAGATTTCCCCCATTCACACTGGTATGCCAACTGGTGTTGTCACTGTTTAGGTCTTGATTAGGCAGCCATATTGCTAAGATCTTGTGGGTGTAGTTCCACTGTGCTATGCAAAATGCACTATCTCACAGCAGATGCCCTGGTCCTCTGGATTTTACACTCCTCCTACCCTGTCTTCCGTGATGTTCCCTGAGCCTTAGATGTGGGTTTGTGTTGTAGATGTATCAAGTGAAGTTGGGATGTGAAAAGCCCATGAGGCTTTTTAAGCCTTCTTAGACAGTGCTGTTTTCCCTAGAACACTAGTTCTTACCACATCCTGACATTTATTGAATGTTTTGCTAGTAGAAACATAGGCAATATAGTACATCTGAAAGCTCTAAACCAGAGCATCCTACACAAGGTAGGCTCTTCTTGTCTGACACATCCTCAGGCTGTGGGTCCTGGGTTTGTAAGTGTCAGGCACAGTAGTTTCTGTTCTGTACTCTCTTATGTATAGGTCCTATTCTAAAGGCAACTTCAGGAATAAGGTAGTTGCTAGAGGTCCAGCCTTTCCATCATAGCCAGAACTCATTCTTAAGTATAAGTCAAATTGCATTTGACCAGAGCTTCAGATGAATTTTAGAAACATGGCTTTGAACCCAGAACTGAAAGCTATATTTTAAAGAGAGTAGAATTGTTAGTGTATAGGGGGCAATTGCTGACCTTTTCTCATTAGAATGGTCTTACAAGATATGTTTACATATCTCATGTAGCCATATTATCTCCACAAATCGCCACCACTCTACCCAACATGTAGAATGCATGCAATGATAGTGACCTACCAATTCTGCTGGCTGACTGAGGCCAGCTCTTCTGGGAGGGGTCACAGCATTAATTATTTATAGCCTAGTAGATATTTGTCTGTGCTCTTCAACCTCTGCCTCCTTTTGTGTTTTCTGTATTTCTCTTTGGCATTTTAATGATTGTTTTTCTTGTCCCTGGGTCTTTGGACTTTCTAGCTGTTCTTAAACCATGTCAAAGACTCTCTACTTGCTACTCAGAAACCAGTCAGAGAGACCTACAGGCAGGGAGGGAGAGTGTTGCTACCATCAGGAAAGGAGACAGTGGGGCTGAGCTGTGTGAATTTGAATTAGAAGATAGGGACCTGAGTTGTAATTTAGTTTGGCTACCAGGTAAATTTGTCACTATAGTAAACAGGGTTATCGCCTATCTATCTATCTATCTATCTATCTATCTATCTATCTATCTATCTATCTACCTATCTCTCTGTCTACCTACATATCTATCGACAGGGTCTCATGTATTCCACAGTAGCACTGAACTCATTATGTTAACTTATCAGTTGAACCTCCCACTTATAGCTCTTAAGTGCAGTGATGTCAGTTATGCACCACTACACCCAGTTTATGGAGTGCTGAATATTGAACCCAAGGTTTTGTCCATGCTAGGCCAACACTCTACCAAATGAGCTACATCCTCTGCACCCTATTATCTTTACTTCGATTTCTGCACCTGTAAACTAATTATTCACTGTCTCCATCCTTGCCCTTGCCCCCATGCTGGATGGGGAGGAAGGCCTTTGTCCTTCACAATCCTCTTCTGTGTCCTTTTTCCTGCATAACTGAGGCTGCATCTCTGAGCTGGAAGCCCTTTGGTTGCTAAGCCATAGTCCCAGTCATTTTCTCTGATGGACCGAGGATGACAGGGTTATGGATACTGTGGTTGTCATAGTGTGATAGGGACATGTTTTCTCTGCCTGCTGTGGAAAACTCCCTGGTACTGATACTTTCTTGGAGCTCAGAAACTTGACAGATGGCAGTCAAAAGTAGCAGGTGGTACCCTTGGGGTCCTACCCAGTTACCCACCCTTTGAGTGTTTTCAGGCACAGCCTAGCCTTAGAAGTATTTACTATGTTGTAAAAGTTTGGATAAGAAAAGAGGAAAATGAATGGACATGGAGGTCTTTAGAGGGTGTCTAAAGTCCAAGAAGCTGGAAGGAGGTGGACTGGGATCTTCTGACTAATTACCTCATTCCTATTGACCAGAGATATGGCTGAGTGGAGAGAAGAGGTCCTTCTAGACACCTGTGTCAGAAATGACCTCCTGAGACGGATACTCCTAGCTAGCTCTTCTGCAGTAATAGCTGTATGAGTTGCATCCTGGACAGGAGGTGGCCTGCAACCTCGCTACAACATCTTGAAAGCCCATGCAGATGTCACAAATGACATAGCTTTCAGTATTATTGTTAGTGGGCTGAAGTGTGTCCCCTGAGAGCTGGGGAGAGCGCAGTGCTTGGCTATACAAGGGTTGCTTCCAAAGAGCTGATTGTACCATTCTCAAATGCTTTCTCTCACACATCTACCATGAGTGACTGAGTGATCTATTTTTCCAAGGGCATGAAGTCCAGACAAAATCCAGGAAAAGTATACATAGCAACACTACTGACTTTTAATCTTGGCTGAGGATAAAATCAAGAGTGATGTCTTTTTTGCTTGATGTGTTTGCTTGAAAATTTGCTCTCTGTTAGAAAATAGAAGACATTATCGAGTCTCGGGGCTGAGCAAGAAACAAACAAACAAACAAACAAACAGCACATGAACTAGAAGGATTTGTTTCTTTTGGGAGCTTCACATGAGAGAAGACACAGGACCCCAGGGTACCTAACGTATATCTGTGTTTTGTGGGTGTCAAAGGAAGGGCAGTGTGAGCTGATATTTTTCCTACATATGACATCTACCTGCCTGCCTGTGGCTGCCTCCTTTGGGTTCTGACTCAGTTAGGATGGGATAGAAGGTGCAGATGCAGGACCAGAAGCATGACAGTGCTCAGCCTGCTTGACCCTGAACCAGGAGCCTCTGGCTAAAATGAAGCATGTACCATGACCAGGTCCTGCTCTTGCTGGGAGAAAAACACCCACTTGAACATCCTGCTTGAGCAGACAAGAGGCCTGGAACACCCTTGAAGTGTAAAATTATGAAAATAAAGGGAACTTGGAAACAAGCATGTCTACTCAGATCAGTTAATGGCAAAGCCATATCTCATAGGAGAATAGAGACCACACCATTTAAACAGCTTCCTCCCAAAGCTGCTTTCTGATGGCTTGTGCCCTCCTGGTCCTGGCCCAGCTCAGCTGTGGGCTAGCAGAGGTGGTCCATGTGATCGGTGGTTTAGCATAACCTGGGTTGGGAAAAGAAGCTGACAGCGAACATCTCAAGAGTCAGGTAAGATCAGAGCAGAACTGGTGTGCTTAAAGAATGGCCTTCAGAAGCTAGGTCTCTGCACTGGATGAAAGAAGGGGAAGGAGAATGGACTTTCAGAAAGGATAGAGTGAAAAGCAGAGAAGAAAAGCAGAGATGTTAAGGGAGAATTAGGGGGATCCGCTAATATAGGAGAAAGCAACCCAAGTAGGAGGACACAAACCAAGTTTGGGGATCGGGACTGAGAAAATTGGTTAAAAGTGCTTAGTTTTAAAAAAGGATATTCCTGGCCCTGCTGTGTAACTGCAGAAGCAAAGGAGCTGGGGAGCCCATTTTCTAAAATAGCTTGGCTACAATGGGCACAGCAGCCTTGGGGACAAGAGTCAGCTGCTAGGACCAGCTTTAAGCTGTCAAGATGCTGGGCTGGTGAGAGACTAGGGTAGCTGCAAGCCTTCTTTGAAAGGTCTGCAAAGTGGCATAACTTTAGAGATAGGACCCTGTGTGGTAAGGACAGAAGCAAAGAGGAGGCCTGACTAAGGCATTGAATGCTCTGTGCCTCAGTTTCCCCATTGCATAATGGGAAGTATAATGTCTCTGGTTTTACCTATTTATGTTTCTGTATTACTCGGCAGATAATTATTCCTTCCCTACCTCCCTCTTTCTCCTTTTCCTTTTTCTCCTTTTTCTTTATGCCTCGCTTTCCTGTCTTCTCCCTGAATCCCTCCCTGGCTTCTTCTTTCATTCCTTCCTTGTTCCTTCATCTCTTCTCCTTTTCTTTTATTACCTACCCTGCCTTCTTTTCCACCTTCTTCTTTCTTTCTTTCTTTCTTTCTTTCTTTCTTTCTTTCTTTCTTTCTTTCTTTCTTTCTTCTTCCTCCCTCCCTCCATCCCTCTATTTCTTTTTTTCTCTGTCTCTCCTTCTTCCTTCCAAGTTTTATTCTCCTTTCTTTCATCTATAACCCAAGCATCTGCTGACAAAGTCATTAGTTAGTTCTGGACAGTTGGTTGATGTGAGAGCTACCCATTGACTAAAGCAAGTTTCTTGCTTTCAAATTATCACAAGGCAGCCACCTTGATGGACAGATCTTGTAGCTCTGTGGGATATGTGTAAAAACAGCAGCATGTGTGATGTCTTTCTGTTTTCCATACTGAGATAAAAACTATCCTCACTATCCTTATTTGCATGTCTCATGAACGTCTCCACGACCTCCATGCATCATGAGGATTTTCCCCAAGCCCTTCCTGTTACACTGACTGATGTTCCTCTCTGCAGACAGGCAGCTGATGTCATTGCTTCTGGGTTTATGTTTTCCAGAAATACCACCATCATCTCCACACTCCTAGAAAGAACTTTGCCATCTTCTTTGCCCTGACCACCCCAGCTAGGAACTTCTTGTATTGAATTCAGAAGTTGTCTTTGGCCATGGTTCTTTCACTGCTATAGATGCAAAAGGAGCAGGGGCTTCACCTCATGTTTTTATCACAGTAGACAGTATATAGCAGAGTTAGTGTTTCTGAGATCCTGTGGGGATGAACCAAACCCTGGGTCTTGTTGTTTGTAAGAGTTTGAAGAGGAAAAAAAAAGAGGGCGAGTGTGGTTTGAGGAGGAGAAAAGAGGGGTTAGTATGGCTTGTCCAGGAGTGACTTTGTGAAGGCTGGGAGAAGAGCAGGTGCACAGCCAAAAGGTGGGATGGCTAATTTTATGAATCAACTTGGGTACCAAGCATTATTCAGGTGTGTCTGCAAGTTTCTGTATTTGAATGAGACTGGCATCTATCTGCTAAGTGGACTGAAATAAGCAGATACTATTTTCCCCCATGGCTTGGGGTCACCAAGTCGGCTGAAGTCTGAGTAGGATCATAAGGCCAAGCAAGAGGAAATTGCTGCCTGACTTCCGAACTGAACATGAGTTTTTTTTTTTTTTTTTTTTTTTTTTCTTGTCTTTAGATTTAAACAGAAACTTCGGTGGCATCTTCCTGAGACTGGAGCTCGTAGTCTCTGGGATTGGAGTCATATAAGTTCGTGTTCTCACTACCATGACAGAATGCCTAACGAAAAGCGGTTATAGAGGATGGCTTGAGATGATAAAATCCATATGATGATGAAGACACAGGAATGTGTGACTACTCACATGTGTCTGCAGTTAGGAAGCAGAGAACAGGCAGGAAGCAGGGCTGCTCTATTTAATATCAAGGCCCTTCTTCAGTGATTCTAGCAAATCTCCACTTCGTAGAATCTCTGCTGCCTGTCAAAACACCACCACCAAATAGAAACTGAGGTGTTCAAATACATAAGCCTGCAGGGAATGGTTTGGTGGGTCAAACAAACCAGCATCTTCTGAAATGTAGATTGTGTTGCCTGCAGACACTGGAACTGGCAACCTCTGTAGTCACCTGAGCTAACTCATTATGGTGTACCTGTTTTTTTTTTTTTTTTTTTTTTTTTTCTGTGTGTATACACATTCTGTTGTCTCTGATGGAAAAGCAGTGACCAATGCATGGGGGTGGGGCACCTTAGAAAACTGTAAGTAGAGGGATTCATTGTATCATAGGACTGGATCTGAAGAATCCATATCACTTGTTCAGGCTGCCAGGACTGGCTATCCTATGCCAGTAAATCCGCTGTTATGCCTGTCTCCTGGGTGAACCTGTCTGAGCCATGAATATGCTATATCCTGTGGGTTGGGGTACACCAGACTTTTCTCTCTAGGTTCACCCAATCCAACTTTGCCTGTGGACTTTGGCTGCAGGTGGACACCAAGGATCCCTTCTGTGGTTAGAACTGACAGGCTAGGCTATAGACTCACTTTTGGCAGGATCAGGAGCCTGGGTGTTAGACGTGAATCTCTGTGTGCTTCCTCTGGTTTTGACTTTTCTGTATTGTTTGGTAGAATTTTCTCTGATAGGCTGTTTGCCTCAGTTGTTCTAATAGGAGCCATGAGCTGGGCTTGCATGTATAGTTGGACAGTGCTATAAAATTAGAAAACAGTCCTTCGGGGTGAGTGAGGCAGCCACATTGGCCTGCAGATACCAGAGCTCAGCGGGGAAGTGGAACTGTAAAGAAAGCCATGAGAGCCTCTTATATCTGCTTGCTTTTTCAACCCGGAGGCAGTGATAGCTGAGATTAAACCTTGGGAGGTACTGTTTTATCTTAATAAGGGGGGGGGGTCTCTTTACAGCTTGTCGCTTGGCAAAGTCATGCTCTTGGCAACAATAAGCACAATTTCCCTTAGACTTTGGAGTCAGTCCTAGGTTTGAATTTTGGTGTCACTGTAAAGCTATGTGCCTAGGTATCTGAGAGTCACAAGATTTTAGTGACCTGACAGAAGGGTTGTGGGAACAACATAATGAGGTGTGTTTGTTGAAATGCATGGTATTGTACTTATCACACACATTCCTTCTCTTCTTTCAACTCCACAGGAGAGATCTATAGACAAAGTAACCTCTCCTCCGTGGACCCTCTTAACAATTTATTCATTCTTTTATCTCCTTTAACCAGAAAACGTTTCCCTTCTTCTTCATAATGGACTCTATACTTCATAATGGGTCCAGGCATAGCGGCTCAGTGACGTCCTTGCCAGTTAAGGCCCTTAGAAAGACTGAGCACTTAGACATATTTTCAGGCAGTGGGCAAGAACTGTATATTTCCAGGTGAGTCTGCTACTAAGGTAGACCATGGTTCTCTAAATTTCTTGTCCAAAGATGGAAGGGTTCCAGAGAAAAGTGAGGCATTTATATATAGTCTTTGTTTATGACTAATGTTTTTCTTCTTTCAGTGACCATGGGACTGTGAAACCTCCTTAACTATTCATCCCAGTCTATACTAGTGCTTCATATTACCCATGTATCCATGTATGCATCCATGCATGCATGCATGCATCCATCCATCCACTGATCCACTGATCCACTGATCCATCCATCCATCCATCCATCCATCCATCCATCCATCCATCCATCCACCTATCTATCTATTCATATACATATCCACTTAATTAATCATCTCTCCTCTCAGCTATACACTCACCCACCCACCCACCTACTCACCTACTCATGTCTGCCATCCTTCCTGCCACCCTATCTTCCTCTCGCTTTGTGCTTATTCAGAGGTAAATGCTGCAGCTCCAGCTCCAGCTAGTTCACCAAGCCTCAATTTACTATGGGAAAGGAAAGTAAATAAGAGTTTCTAAGCTTTTTCAGCTGGGTGATGAATAGTGTGGCAGAGTCAAATGCCAAGTAGGTTTATCAGAACACACACACACACACACTATCAAAGATAATTCTCAAACGAGTAACTTTTGATCTGGGTCTTTATGGACAATCAGGAATTTTCTAAGTTAATAAGAATTGTGTGGAGTGAAAGGCAGTTCCTGAAACCAAAGATCTTATCCAAAACCTTGAAAAATTGTACTGAGTTTGGCAGTTGGAAATGGGTCAGATTGGCAGGCAGAGACATGGAAGGGACTAGATGCTTGTGGGTGTGGGCATGAGTGTGAGGGGTTGTCAGACAGGTGGCACCATGGTGATAGTTGGGAGTAGAACACCCAAACAGCGCCCTATGAGCCTGGATGTTCCCAGGATAGTTCAGCTACTCTCTACAGGGGGTCTAGGAGAGCCACAAGGCTGCATATCCTTATTGATTACCCTTCCTTTATCACCAGTAGTACTGATATTCAAAGAGGAATTGATAGGAATGCTTCTTTCTTTTATGAAGCTCCAGCCTTGATTGAGATAACATGGACAGCTAAGCCCTTGCTCTCACTTCTCTCTGGCAATATTAATATTGTAACCAAAGTTTACAAGATTAATATTACAAGTTTGCAATATTAATATTGTAACCAAAGTTTACAGAACTGAAGTCATGGTGTCCTGCTGAGATCCTCCTACACCCACTACTCTGTTGCTCAGGCTGGTTTCAAATTCCTTCTGCCTCAGATTCCCAGGTAGCTGGGACTACAAGAGTGAGCTCCAATCTGGTTTATAAACAGGTTCTTGAAATCCAGTTCCTTGTTACTGGTCCTGGAAAAAGGAGGCCAATTCCAGCACCCATAGAGACCCTCACAATCTACCCCAAAAAACACACATGGGCAAATGATGTGAATGTATGCATATTTATAAGCAACTGATCCTGTGTCCTAATGCGTTATGTATAGCCATATGAGCTCAAAGTTAGCCTTCCAACACAGGCACACTTTTAATTAAAAAGAGTAGCCTAGGCATCTGGCAGATGTGGCTTCCTTATGAGAAGCTTTCCATTAAGCACTCACCAAAGTGACTTAGTCAATGCAACTGATTCTTATTTAAATGAGATTCCACTCTATTTTTTCCCCTCTTTTTAACCTAACAAAAACCGTCTGTGTTTGCAATGTTTTTCAATGAACTGGGATTTCTTTCTCTTTTTGAAAAAGTCCTAATTGACTTATTTTATAATGAAATGTTGCCCAACATTCTCAGGCTCATTTGAATAAATTATTTACCAGGATTTCTGCGGTTTTAGTGAGGAGCCAGTGCAGGCCTGCTTGGAGTTCCATCAGCTTCCTTCTTGCTGCCCAAGTGTAAGAGTGTGAGGCAGGTACTAAGGAGAAAGGATGTGAAGGCAGGAGAAAGCTGGTCATAACTAAAGTCATGAAGTACTAGACTGTTAATATGGAGACTTGATGGATATTGATATTAATTAAACGTAGGAAGGGCAGAGCCAGAAGCTATCCCTGGTAGTGTGCATGCCATTTGCTAGAATCTTCCATGTTTGTCAGGAGTATTATGAAATTGGGCTTATATAATTGAATGCACATGGACCAATATGTTAGTTAATGATCTTAGGCAGAAGTGTCATTTCTTTGGACCCTTTCCCCCTGGTTCAGAACATAGATGCTAAGCTGGATGTAGATGTTTGAGGCATGTGAAAAGTGTAGAGATTATATAAAACTTAGCCCAAGAATGGAGGCCACCATCAGTGCCATTAATGCCCCCCAACAGTGAAGACATCAGGTACTCTGTATGGCTATGTTGGTGAGAAAGTGACATGACAAAAAAAAAAAAAAAAAAAAAAAAGAAAGAAAAAAAAAACAAACAAACAACAACAACAACAACAACAAAAAACCCAAACAAACAAACAAACAAAAAACCCCGAAAACCAACCAACCAACCAACCAACCAAAAAACATCATCTAGGACCAAGGTGCTATCGATCATGGCAGGGGCATATAGAAATGGGGCTATCTAGAATTTGGAGATGGAGTCCTGGTTTCTCTAAAGTGCAGACTGGGGTTGGGGCTAGGAGATAGGCTTGTTATGCAAGCATGAAGACCTGAGTTCAATCTTCAGCACCTCCATTAAAAGCCAGGCCTAGTGGACTGTGCTTTTAATGCCGTTATAAAGACATCAGAGATAGGCAGATCCCTGGCCCTTGCTGGACAGCCAATTTCCAATGAGAAAACCCGTATCTGAAAAAGTAAGGTGTATGTCTCTTAAGAATGACCCCTAAGGTTTTCATCTGGCCTCCACAGGACACATATGCACTTATACCTGTATTCCAAAACATGAATGAACACCTCTCCCAACTCCACATAAATGAAATAAAAGGCATTTCTTGGGGAAGAGCTCTGTGTGTGACAAAGACAGAGAAGTTGAAGTCAAGTCTAGGCCTCACAGGTGGCATTTCAAGGTGGCTTTGAGCACCTCATTCATTCACTTTACACATAGGAAAGAACTCCTCTTCTCTCTGGAGGAAATATGGGGTCCTTGGGGACCTCTGGTAGAATCCTTCCAGAATAGCTGTCAATCCCTAGAACAATCCCAAGATCAGCATGTTCCATGAAGAGCCCTTTTATTATTTTTTAAAATATTAATAGAACTAATTAAATATAGAGGTGGCTTCTATCCTTAATCTTTGGCGTCTCATCTTTCCTTCCCTCCTCTCTCCCTCTTCCCACTGTACCTGAGTATGCCTTGTCAAAGTGTCAGGCTAGAAAGGAAGGAAAAAAAAAAAACAGTCCAGATAACACAGAATTGGTATGCTTGGCAAAGGCTGTGGACACAAGGGACTTCTTTTTAATCCAGTCCATTAATCAATTCCTTCGTAGAAATTGAATTAACTGTCTTTCATCAACATCACGTTCCGTGACTGGAAAACACTGTGTGCACCCAGGAATGTAAATTCAGTGGGTGTTTCCTCCTTGCCTGCATAGGCAAACCTGAGACAGTCACACTTTTAGGTATTTTATTTTGGTCCTGTACATAGCGATGAAAGGACCCCTATGTCAAATGATGCTGGTCTTGAACCTGGACTCTAGGGAAAACGCTGAAGTGATCTCTTGTTTTGTTTTTCTTGTCATGGGAACTTAGAAAGAGCCTTACTCTTAACGCGCCCCCCCCCTTTTAAGTTAAATGGATTTATCACCAAATATGAGACACACTGCGAATTATTTTTTTTGTGTTTGAGTTAGAAAAAAAAAAAGCTAAAAAACTGTCTATTCTGCATTGCTTTGGAAACCAGGCTTTCTTATTGGGTCACCAGGCTCTTGCTTACATGGGGAATAATACAAGGATGAAAACATCCCTCTTAGTCTCTGAGATTAAAAAAAAATGCTGTTTTTTTCTTCTTTTCTTCAAATTGACAAATAAAACTTGTATAGATTTGTGATGTGTCACATAAAGTTTTGCATTGTGAATACATTGTGGAATGCTAAATTAAGCAAATGAATACCCTCGTTGCTGTGGAACTTAACTGTTTTCCTGTGATGGGAGCATAACAAATCTTTATTTGCAATTTTTCAAGAATATGTCATCATTATTAACTATCACACTGTGTAATGGATTTTTTGAAAATTCATTTTCCCCGTTTAAATGAAATTTTGTAACCTTTGACTCACATCTCCTGTGTTTTCTAGACTACCAAAACCCCTGGCCATATCCTACTGTCTGCTTCTAAGGTTGACTCTTGAAGACTTCGTGTATGAGTGCTATGGGGTAGTGCTCATATATTTGTGCTTGGCTTATTTCACAAGCTATTCTTTTTGTGTAAGAATTAGTTTCAAAGACAGGCTACCCACCAGAAGGGGAGAAACCCTTAGAGTTTTATGTGAAACAAAGTTACAGTGGGCTGGTTATAAATTTATCATCTGGGCCCCAAAAGACAGAATAACCTTGCTTACCAGTTATGTGAAGTTATGTGAAGTCTACAAAAAGCAGGTTTGTAGACCTAGATGGGCAGCTCTCCAGCCCAGGAAAGTTTTCTAAATAGATTGAACTTTCATCTGTGTGATCCATTCCCATCACAGTTGATGGACTCCACTAAGTAGCATGCCCTTGGGTTTATGGGCTACACAAACAGGACTTGCGTAGCTCAAAGGCAAAACGACATCATATGTGAGTTTGTATATTTGAAGGAGACCTGAGTGGAACCTGGGCTGTTTTGTCCAGTCTCTCCTCATCACAAGATCTTGAGCCCCCACAACATTTTATGTTTATTCTGAAGAGCTACCAACAAGAGAAAGTTGAGGCCAGCTGGAGAGGAGTTCTGCAATTTTAGTATTTCACTCATTTATTTGGTTGCTAATAAACCATTATTGACCATCTGCAGGGTTCCAAGGCCTTTGATTTGTCTCAAGGGCACAAGGACAGAATAAACCAAACCAAGCAAACACACACACACAAATCTAGTGCTGTGGCTGCCTGAGAGAAGTTGTCATGACCTGGGGGAGGCAAGAGCAGAAACTCATAACATCCCATTAGCATCTGTTAAAGTAGAAGCTTGCTGTCTATGGGGTGGGAAGACTCACAGACACATGGGCTCTGGGAAGGGAAACAGAAAATGTGATTCAAGGAGAGAGGGATTGGAAGTCAGGGCCAAAGAATGACTCTTCCCTCTTGTCCCATTCTCTGTTTAATACACCAGGTCAAAATACAATCAAGCCATTTCTTGCTTATAACCCCAGTTGTGCTGTACTGCCTTCAGAACACCAAATACATTCTCTACCAAGAAGACTCCTGCCTCTTCCATGGCAGTTTATCTAAGAAGGCCGATGTCTTCACCTAGCCAGATCCAGCTTCAAAGTGATAATCCATCTGCTGTTCTTCTGACTAGGAAGTTCTCTTTACTTACCCAGTTTGGTCTGCCACTGAGACAGAGTCAAGAGACTTTTATAGAGTTTTCATAGCCTGTCGCAGTGTGCTAAGCCTTCCATTCCCTCTCTGCATAGTAGCCTGTTCTTTTTCTGCCTAGAAAGGAACAAAGCTGTAATTATTGTTTAGCTCTCAGGATCTTTAGGCGTGGATTCTGTGTCTCCCAAAGGTTCATAAGTTAGACACACAATCTTTAACTTGATTTGTTAGTGGTTTATGGAGGTGGGGTTTTGAGAGATAATAAGGGACAGGTGGAGTCATAAGAATAGGATTCCTGTGGTGGTATTAAGAGCTTTGGGGGAGGACAGATCAACGCTGGCACATTAGCTCTCTTTCCCTGTGATGACTTCTGCCATGCTCTGATGTAGCAGGAAGGTTTTTGCCAGCTGTTGGATCCATGCTCATGAACTTCCCAGCCTATTAAAACTAACTAGTTTCTGATATTCTGTTGTAACAATACAAAACAGACTTAGCCAACTTCTCCAGGCTTGAAGTGACTGGAACCTAGGGCTAGTAACTTCTCTGATCACCAGAGGAGTCGGGCTACATAGGTTACTTTTCTGTAGCTGTGATCAAGAACAACTTATAAGAACAACTGCTTTTCAGGTTGCTCTTCCTCACTTTTTGCATGCATGTGCATGGATCCCTGAGTGTGTGTATGTGTGTGTACACACATAAATATGTGAGTGTGAGTGCATGTTTGAACATGCCATATAGTGGCCAGAGGTCACATGCCAGCTACCTCCCTCTTACTTATTATTTTTGCATTTATTATTTATTATTTTATGTTATTTATGTATTACTTTGTTTGTGTTTGCTGATATATGAGAAGTACACCTGCATAGTGCTCATGTGGAGGTCAAAGGACAGCCTGTGGGAGTCTATTCTTCTACCACATGGATCTCAGCATCAGACTCAGGCTTGGCTATAAGTGCCTATACTCACTGGCTTACTCTACATTATTATTATTATTATTATTATTATTATTATTATTATTATTATTGGAGATAAAGTCTCTCACTAAACCTAGATATTACAGACTAGACAAGACTAGCTGGTTTACAAGCTGCAGGGATCTTCTTGCTTCTACCTCCCCAGAGAGAGGATTATAGATATCCATACTATGTCTGGCTGTTGGTGTGGGTTCTGGCAATCCACACTCAGGTTCTCCTTGCTTGCATAGTAATGGCTTTACTGAGTGAATCGTCTTCCCCATCTCTCCTCTTTTTTTTTTTTTTTTTTTTTTTTTAAACGAGATATTACTTGGCTCATGACTCAGAGGGCTCAGTTCCAGGTTGCTTGGCCTCATTCACTTGGACAGAACATTGTGGTGGCAGAAGTACATAGCTGAGAGATTCTTCAGTTCATAGCAGACAGGAAGCAGAGAGAATAGAGGAGCCTGGGGATGAATCAGTACTTTCACAGGCTTGTTACTCTGGAGTCTACTTTCTTTAGCTACAGGAACTGGGCATAGTGAGGATGGGAGTCACAAGCACCAGAGTGTGTTCCTGTCAAATTGAGAACCTACCTATCACTGAAGCCCCAAACTTGTTTTTCCCTAGTCAGCTAAACTGGAAAAAGTAAGACTTGAGAAATCAACCCCACCTCCCAAAATAGCATCCCCAGCTGGAGATGCAGTCATTAACATATACAACTGTGAGGAACATTTCATATTCAAACTGGGACACAAGAAATAACATATAGTCAGTGCTCAATAAGTGCTCTGTAAGTGTTTGGATGAACGAGCAACCATGGTATAGACAGAGGCTCATCTGGACAACAGTGAGTGTAGCCAGTCAGAAGTTTTCCTGGTGCAGTACTTACCAGCCTTACTATGAGAGATTGGATGGGATTGTGTCACACTCAGGGGTTTAGACTTGTTCCTACAGGCAGAGGGATCTTTGGAAGTCTTATAAGCAAGAGAGTAACTTAACCTGTTAAATGCTTTAGAAACACAGCTAGAGGGTATTTGATTTCTGAGTTAACTACCTGGAATTGGCTCTTATCTGATTTCTGAGTCTCACTTTTCCAGTTTAGCTATGTGAGGGAAAACACATTTTAGGTTTTAGTTGTATATAGCATCTGCCTGTGATAACTATCTTTCTTCTGCCAGCCCTCACAGATGCTCCTGTTACCTGTGGTCTAGTTTTATACCTCTCTTGGAGCTGTGGCCTACTGTCCCTTCACTTGGACTAGATCCATCTGGCCCTTGCAACTTGGCTGGTACCAGTCCATCTGGCCACAGCATTCCCCTTCTTCTTCTGGGCTCAGATCAACACACATTCCCTCACTGGGGCTTCTCTGACAATAGCAGACCATATTGCTCTGTGGAACTCAGGACCACTCCGATTTTCTGCCATTGAGAGGCTCACAGAAACAAAGGACCCAGTTCTAGAGGTCACTGGGGTCTACCTCCTCTTCTAAAGTAGTTGGAGTCCTGAGGAGAAATGCACTGTCAGGTTGTACATCAGGGGAGCAACAGAGCCAGGAAGAGATTCCCAGTGGTGCACTAGTCAGCTTTCTGTTACTATAACAAGTTGCCTGAGATAATCAACTTAAGATAAAAAGGTTTGTTTTGGTTCACACATTTGGAGGCTCCCATTTATTGTCATTTGACCTTGTAGCTTTTGTGCCTGCCTATGATGAAGCATCATATCATGGTAGGGATGCACAGCAGAGAAAGCTGCTCACCTCTTGGTGGCCAGGAAGCAAGCAAAAAGAGACAGAATCACACAATCTCCTCAGAGAGCAATGATGTAAAATCTCCTGTCATGCCTCACCATTTAGAGTTTTCTTCTTCCTTTCAATTTTTCCAAGCTATGACCAAGTCTTTGATACTTGGGTCTTGATGGAAAACTTATTCATACCATAGTAGATAGCTTGACCCAAGTCCATTGCTTTTTTGTTAGATGCAACTACCTGACTGGGCTCCAAACACAGCACTTGAGCTATTATTTTCTTCTCAACACAGTCATTTATTTTGCCAACAAAATCATGAATTTGGAAGTCTGGGACTACAAAGTATTTCATTTATCTACTTGCAAATGTATGCCATGTAGTAGTTATTCAATGAGGTAGCGTTGATTTGATTCATTCCAGATGAGAACTGTTATTGTTATCCATAAGCCTCAGTTCCATTCATTAGGGCAATGGTGACATGGGGGCAAATTAATTGACTTTGGAAACTCCAGGTGATATCATGGATAGGGTCTTGTTGCGCATGCCTTTACTTCTCCAGAAGGCTAATGTGGCACATCATGATCACTGACCATCTCAGGGTCCTTAGAAGGAAAAACACTCCTGCCATACTTGCTCTACCTCTCTGTTCTAGAGACTGACCCATCTGACTGCATTCTGTGGGGATGGGGCTAAGTACAGTCTACCTTTCTCTACATACAATTCCTGGGAGGGGCTGATTTTCCATGAACCTTCCTGGTTCAGATGTCACTGGTCTTTCTCCTAAGCTTTCTCATGCCCCATGGCAATTCTGATTCCTGTCAATACTAGTTTCCAATGCTTTCTCTCCCAGATGGTTATCCCTTTGTCGATCCTTTACTGACTTCTTCCTGGAACATGCTGGATTCTGATGGAACTTGGTCTAATGCAAGAGCTCAGGGAGTCACAGAAACATGTCAGTGAGGCAGAAGATTCTCCATGGCCAAGTAGTTTTGGCATTATTGCAAATACAGAAGAATACCTAAGCTATAAATGTGCAGTCTCAATGAACTTGCTCTCTGGTAGATGGAGGAGAATTAGGGGGACAGAAGAGCACTTTCCTATCCCCCCCATTTTAGATGGCCCTATAGGGATCACCTACATTTAATCTTTTGATCCCTAGTTTAAGAAAGACACTTTCATTTAAAACATTAGTGAGATGTTATCACTTCCATCCAAGGTGTTCACAATCTAGTGAGAGGTTATCCATGGGGAAAATTCTACTGGAGGCAAGAAACGAGAAAGAAATATACCAAAGGGTTGATACATGTAGCTGGATATGGAAGCCATCAGCTTGGTGACTCCAGGAATGGACCTAGAGTCATGCAGAAAGAATCTGAGCAAGAAGAAGATTGACTTAGACCCCATTTAAGTCATGACAATTAGCAGGTTCTTGGTCAATGTAGGAAAAATATCTTGCTTTCAACTTAATTACAAAATGAACCAAAGTGAGATATTCTGAGGGCAGTGCCTGGCCTGGGGCTTTTAATGAGAACATGGTCACCATCGACAAGGGTGTGCTTCCTCTGAGTCCCAGGGTAGGTTGAAATAGAAAAACTGCCTCATAAGTCAGAATATGAGCATTTGACACATAAATGGGTGGATAAGGGATGAGAAGAGATTAGTTGCTGTTTCTGTGAGTAACCATGTCCCAGCATTGGCCCTGAGGGAAGCCGGAGACTGACACCAGCACATCAGGAAATGATCCACCCTCTTCCTGTTCCTTAGGCCCAGAATGTTCCCACACACTAAGCTAGAGGGAAACAGGGAGGGAGTTACTACACAAGCAGCTTAAATAACTTGTATTTCTTGGGCATTCAGGCTTCTACTTTGATATAAATTCAAAACCTACTAGTTTACTTATTTTATTTGGTTAGGAACCAAGACAGTGGTGGCTTCACTGGAAATGTGTGTGTGTGTGTGTGTGTGTGTGTGTGTGTGTGTGTGTGTGTTTCCTTTTTCTTCTTTAAAAACCCTGGGCAACTGACCTACTTTTTTATTCTCTTTGAACTCAACGGAGGCAGCTCTTCTTCAAAGCAGGCTGTAACATTAAGGTTCTTTGCTTTATGTGGACTAGGGTGAGTCACCCAGTTACTAAAAAAGATGAGCCATGAATTCTGTCTTTTAAAGCTGTCTTTGTGCCCAGAGCTCTTTTGGAATTCTTTATTGTTTTCTTTTGAGCACCCCTGACTTGCCCTTAGTAGTTAAGTCATGACAGTTAGCAGGGAAAGTGGGGTGAAGGAAATGTTGACTATTTGTTTTTCTACTAAACGAGTTTCAAGGAGAACATAGGGGAAGCAAAGCATTGCTGGGTGTATTCACATCTCTTGGGATCTTATGTTGGAGGGAGATGAGAGCTTCCTACTCTTACACACTTTGGAGGAACACATATTCATGGTTCTGGAGATCGTTCTGTGCACAGCTTGATCTCAGATGAGCTTGCTTGGGATCCTTCACCTGAAAAGGTGTCCTTCAGACCATTGACATTCTAGTAGTTCTGTCAGTTGAGGGTGAAAGAGAATCTTGCAATGAAGTCTAAAAATAGAAGCACCCTTCCTCCTTCCAAGTAGACTTGATACTTCCTTCTGCACTGGCCTTGTGGGGAGCAGAACTGGATGAATATACAAAAGGGGTGGGGTATTGAGCACTCTCAGATGGTAGGGTCTGAGTTGTTTTGGATGGCTAGCTTGCTCCCAAGTCTCTCATGAACCTCCTTTTTACATTTACTTAATAATTTTTGTGATAATTTCATAAACGAGTATGTACATTATTCCTATCCACATTATCCCTTCTGCAGCTCCCCCAGCATTACACCCACTCCCTTTGAACTTCAAGTCACACACACACACACACACACACACACACACACACACACACACACACACACAGACACACACGGTGGCATACATACACAGGGCATGAACAAACACCCATCTCCTGCTAAGTCAGTTAAGTGTTGCTTATAGTTATATACATTTAGGACTAACTACATGGGATTGGGTAACCTCTCAGAGGCTTCCTTCTTGGTAAGAACAAAATCTGAACTCTTGAACAATTTCTTCTAAATTGAAATTTGATTATTAGTAAGCTACACCTTTTAGTGAGACATGACTTAATTAAGCAGTTTGATGGGGAGTTTAGTTTATCAGATTATTTTGCAAAGAGTGTTCATATTGTGATATGGACAAAGCAAACCAGGTAGACCCATTCTGAGGGAGATGGGAGATAGGCCATTCTGGTGACAAACATTCCTCAGTGTCATCCTGGTCAAATGGCTGCAAATGGGCTGCATGTGTGATGTCCCACTGTCACCGAGGTTTGGCAGGACCCTCTTTGTATTCTTTGGATAGGTAATTTGCCACAGTGTGCAAATTCATAGCCCTTCCTTCCAGCTCCATTTCTAGGACCCTATACCCAGGACACACAGCCACCTCTCCTAACTCAGAGATGCATCAATTACTGCTGGCAGCCAGGGCCCAGTGTGCCCCCTCTATCTCTAATGCCAGGTTCTTAGAGATGGCTATTACACATTTTAACAAATAACAGGAGCGTTAAGGCAAGGACTTTTATTGCAATATGAACACTGTAATTTCAACCTTTTAGGGCAAGCAATTTATGGAATCAAATCCAATGTGGAGGATGCAGAATGGTGGTTCAGCTGTAACACTTTGGGGAGGGCAACTTTCCATAGATTCTAGGATGAACCGGAAGCACTCAGTGCTTCTAGATCTTAATTGGGAATTCCTGGAGCTAAGGCTACGACACCACCCTGGACAGGGAGCCTCTCCACTCCCTCAGTCACTGTCACTCCTGGATATTGTTGGTTGGGATCCACACAGAGAACTCAGTGCTGTGTGGAGAAATGTCCACTTCTGTTGTCACCGATGCAGAGATCACATCATGTGATCACAAGGTAACAGGCTGAGTATTTTCCAGACTGCTGCAATTAGTGCTTATGCTCCCTCTAGTGTAGGGGCTACCCTTAGCTAATTTTCATCTATAAGGAGTAGGAAGTCCACTACTGAGCAAGTGCTTACAGGTTGTTGCACTGAATGCTTTGTGGAATGTTGCACTTAATGTCTGTGCTCTTGCCTTTTTTGATTTAGATGGGGTCATCAGACCAGATTTTCCTACTTTGAAGGAAACAGCTTGAAAGGGGAGAGCAGGGTCTCACAGTCAGAGAACCTATGTTCAGAGTCACCACAGACCGCCATCCTTCTCCATTTCCTTTCTAAAGCGATTTGTCTCTAGCCAGCACCCCCTAGACCCAATAACCCACCCGGCAGCCATACTGCCTCGACCTTCAACTTCATTCTTCTTGCTAATTTCCTAGTTTAATGATAGGATACTCCATAATTCCACCGAGCCCGTCTAAACACTGCAGGGAATGGCTCATTAAGCATGAGAGTAGGTGCTTATTTAGTAATGAATTAGAATAGTTGTTGCTCTGGAAATTTATATGTTAGATATGGCAAAGTTGATGTGGCTACAGGAAGGAAAGAGAAATATCCTTAGGAGAAATAAGTTTATTATACTCCTAGGTCCTAGAGAGGAGTCACTACATGTCATGTAAGGCCACAGAGGTTGTTATCAACCATTGGCAAGGTGACCCAAGGAGACTATAAGAAAGTGTAGACTAGAGCTGTACTGGTGATTTCTACAGGAAAGGCAAGACAAGAAAGGGTACTATTTAGGATGGGCTAATTTAAATAATTCCCATGGGCTTGGATTCAAGGGATGGTTTTTAGTTGCCCAAACCAGGGATACCATACACAGGAGGAATCTGACAGTTTTATTACAGGTTCATGTTTTGAATACTTGATCTCCTGGTTGTGGTGCTATTTTGAAGAACTTGGGGCCTAGGAGATGGGACCTAGCTGTTCAAAATAGATCATTCTGGCTCAATATTTACAGGTTTTGTCCATCTGGCTCTGCTCAATACTCTCAGATTCCTGGGCTGCTGCCTATATGAGCTATCTTCTGCAAGTTGCCACTGCCACTGACTAAGGCCCATTGATGTCCCTGCTGTGCTGAAGAGAACTTTCTGAGCCCTTGCGTGAAAAATGAATCCTTGTCCCCTAACATTTTTTTCTGTCAGGTATACATTACAGCCATGAGAAAAGTGACTAATATAAAAATAATTGAAATTAGTGTTTTGGAAGAACATGAAAAAGTTTGTAGGTGTGAATTTAGGAGCCCTAGAATGCCAAGGATCTCTTAACTGTTGATTTTATTAGAATTGTGAAAGATTAGAACAGTATTAGACCTGTAGACAGATACAGTGACTTCATGAGGTTTCTGATGTGGGGGAAGAAGGGCATCACTGGCAACCAAATTAGAGGCTGCTCACACTACATTTTGGCTGAGAATCTGCTCATGTCCTAGTATTTGAGTGAGGCCAAATCCAGAAGTAGTGGGCTAGCTTGTTTGGGAGATGACCTTTCAAGACAACAGGGCCTTCAAATTGTAGTCTGCTTGCTGCTTTAATCTAGGTTTATCTTGAGAATCAGGAACAAACTGCGGAGTTGAAAAATGGTAAATTTGGGGAGCAGGAGTGTGTTTGAAGTGGAACACATAAGTTCAGATCAATCAGCTATAATTTGTAACGCGCGCCCCCAAAATCCCTTTTCGCCCGCGAATAAGGACAGGAGGCGATACGGGTTTACTGCCACGAGGAACTTTTTACTACCGCACACGATAAAGCGGAAAGACCCAAGAAACCGGAAGAGGGTCCCTTAAATACACCCTAGAGTGACGTATTCACTTCTGAAGGGCTGCTTGCTCACTACCCAGTATTACGCCTCGGGATAGGCCAGTGGTTTGGCGCTCTTTCTGCCTAGCAGCTGCGCAGAATGATTGTTTACTGCTGGGGAACCATGCGGCCAGCGCCATGTTGGAAAACGCACGTGTGCAGCCACAGCGGCTCACTACATCTCTCCCTGTTTAAATTATTAATATGAAACAGCCTTTTGCCTATTAAATGTAGTACCAAATAAGATTCGAACTCAAACCCGATCAAGCAAACTCCATCTTGGGGGGGAGTAAGCGATCAAGAGCTTATAGCCCGAAGATTTTTTCCTTACCCTTCCAGGTGCCATGGAAACGAGTCCTCTGGGTGCATGGGCTAAGGAAAATATAAAGAGAATTGACACCCATCCCTGTGCAATGGAGTATATATATAGCTCCCAGGAGTGCAAGGGCTGTCAACCTATTATCTGGTATCACAATTATTTAGGCAAGAGCTGACTGGACAAGACTTCTCATCTACCCAGTGCAAATGAGCCGAGCTCTTGGGGTGCATAGACTGAGAATGTCTCTGTCATAGGCTATTTCTAGCCTAGATCATCAAATTTCAGGGAGGATGCTTGCCCCCAGGGCTGCGCGTGCTTAGGCTTAGAGCTACCTTGTCACGTTTTTGCTGGGCTTGAGCTTACAAACCATCCATCTATGAATACTAGTTCACATCCTAGAAGTGTATCACGCAGGCCTATTCCGGCTCTTTGGAAAGAAAGAAAGAAGGAAAGAAAAGGCAGAAGAAATTTATTTTTAAGAAGTAAAATCTCCACGGGCAGCAGGTTTCATCCGCTGGAAATCCGAGCTTGTAATCACGGCTGTATCTGGTCCAACTTCCCATTCCACTTTCCTTTTAAGTAAGCAGAAAGATTATGGCTTTAAATAAATGTATCATTCACAAATCTCAGAGGTGAAATACCTGGATATGGGGTCATTGAGACACAGCTCATTTGAGCCATATCTGCGAGCTGTATCAAGTGTGCTTGGAGCGAATAAACTCTCTGATTGACCAACACATCCACTTTCTGTGGGAGGGTCAAAAGCCTCAGAGGTTTTTTCTGAAATTTGATTAGCAACAGTAGCTGCTGTGATTTGATTAACCATGTCTGAGTCAGCTGTTACAGCTGCAATTTGTAGGGATGGTAATAGCAGCGATAAGGGCTGCAGTTATATTAGAATCTCCTTTCTTGTCAGGATAAAATCAAGGTCTCAGACGTCTGAACGGGGATAGGGATCAGAGTGGTAAACTGGCTATTAGACCTGCTTATAGAAAAGCAGACCAGCACTGTAATATAAGGCGAGTTACATTGGTACAAGTTAGCAGCAGCAACGCCTTTTAAGAAGGCAAGGGCATAGGTTTTTGAGAAGCAGATAGGTTAACCATCTAAATTTACTGTATATACTAGGAACCCGATTTTGGAGAGTCCAAATGGGAGCTGAGAGCGTCTGCAGATGAATCCTTCGGGGGGTCCTTTTCAGGAACCGCGAGTCGCCGCGTCAGTCGCTCTGGCAGCCAAAATGGATTGTCTTCCCCCTGTGGAAACACACAGACCGCTCCCCGGGATCTTATTAAAATAGGATCCGGGCCTTTCCATAGACCAGTCAAAACATCTTTCCATTTTACCATTTCTTTTGGCCTAGTTGGTTCCAGGCAATGTCGATCAGCCGCTGAATTGCCTTGACTGTCCAAATTCAGAAAGTTGAGGGTAAAAAGTGCCAGAGAAATAATAGCTCGTGGCACCGTGGGCAGAGCTTCCTCAACTTCTCCCTTTTGTTTTATCAAATAAGTTTTAAGGGTGCGGTGAGCACGCTCAATGATGCCCTGTCCCTGGGGGTTATAAGGAAGACCCGTCAGGTGTGTCACTTCCATATGGCGACAAAATTGTTTAAATTTTTGAGAAGTGTAGGCTGGCCCATTGTCCGTTTTAAGGATTTTAGGCTTTCCCCAAGCACTCCAAGCTTCGAGGCAATGTTGAATAACATGGGCCGCCTTTTCTCCGGTCAAAGGAGAGGCAAATATAACTCCAGAACAAGTATCAATAGAAACATGCAAATATTGTAATTTACCAAAGGATGGGATGTGGGTAACATCCATTTGCCAGATTTGTAAGGGCCTGATTCCCCGAGGGTTAACTCCTGTATGGGGAACAGGTAGGAAATGACAGCAGTTTTGGCATTGAGTAACAATATCTCTGGCCTCCCTTCTAGAGATGTTAAATCGACATCTTAATGTCTCAGCTGTCACATGAAACCTTTTGTGAAAAGCTTTAGCCAAATCTAACTTTGGTGAAAGGGCAAATGCAATTAACCTTGTGGCTCGATCTGCCAGGTCATTGCCACGGGACATAGGTCCCGGTAAGCCTGAGTGAGCCCTAATATGAGTTATAAAGACCGGGGATCTACGCTTAGCCAGGGTAAGCTGAATCTTTTGAAAAACTTCCACAAGTCTGCTAGATGTCTTAATTAACCCAGCAACTTCCAATGCTTTTACTGCATTAACCACATAGAAGGAATCTGAAACAATATTTAAGGGACCTGGAAATATTTCCAGAACCTCTGACACCACTAAGCATTCCACCATTTGAGGTGAGGTTTCATGATATTGTTTGGATGTAACTTTATCATTAACCACATAGGCACCTATTCCTGTTTTTGACCCATCCGTATAAACTACCATTCCATCTGGGAGCGGCTCCTGAGACACAATACGTGGAAATATGATAGCTTGAGTTAAAGCAAATTGTAAGATGGGATGCTTAGGATAATGATTATCTATTTGACCATTGAAGGAAGTAACCAGCACTGCCCACACATCAGAGGTCGCCGTTAATATTTGGACTTGGTGAGCAGTATAAGGCACTATTAAAACCTTAGGCTCTCTTCCAAAATGAGTAATAGCCGCTTTTAGCCCTTGAAGGGCAAGCTGAGCGACTGCATCTGGATACCTTTCAATGATCTTTGCAGGAGACGCATTAGGGTGGACCCATAACAAGGGCCCCTCCTGCCATAATACAGCAGTTGGTAAGTGTCTAGTTTTAAAAACACATAAGTCAAAGGTTTTGGTTTCATCTATGCGTTTCAACTGGGCGTCTTGCAAAGCGTTTTCTACTACTTGCAGAGCACGGCTCGCAGCTGGTGTTAAGGCCCTTGGTGAGGAAATATGAGCATCTCCTTCTAAAATATCAAATAAAGGTTTCAGCTCGGCCGAGGGAATTTTTAAAAACGGTCTTAACCAATTTATATCACCTAATAATTTCTGAAAATCATTTAAAGTATGTAAATGGTCTCTACGAATCTCCAATTTCTGAGGAATTATCTTTTCTGGATAGATAACTGTCCCTAAAAAGGAACCAATCTCTGAAAATTGAACTTTCTCAGTAGCAACATTTAGACCCCACTGTTCTAAGGTTTTTAATAATAAGGGGTATGAGGTCTGTAAAGTACCTAAATCCTTATGACACATAATAATATCATCTGTATAATGAGCCAGCAACAGCGAAGGAAATTGCTTCTTAATTGGCTCGAGGGCCATTTGAACATACAGCTGACATATGGTAGGGCTGTTGGCCATGCCCTGAGGCAGGACTTTCCACTGATATCTCTTATCAGGTTCAAAACGATTAACAGTAGGTAATGTAAACGCAAATCTTGGCCTATCTTGTGGACATAAGGGAATAGAGAAAAAACAATCTTTAATATCTATAATTATAATTTTCCACTGCTTAGGCAAGGCAGAGAGTAGAGGCAAACCTCGTTGCACAGAGCCAAATAGTCGCATCTGTGCATTGACCGCTCTTAAATCATGTAAAAGCCTCCATTTCCCGGATTTTTTTTTAATAACGAATATAGGTGTATTCCAGGGGGAGGTAGAAGGTTCTAAATGACCGAGCTGCACTTGTTCTTTAATTAGTTTTGTAGCAGCTTCCAATTTCTCAGAGGATAATGACCACTGAGGTACCCAGACGGCCTCCTCTGTGAGCCAGGGTATGGGTATAGAGCCCTCAGTGGCAGCTAGGAAAAACCCAGTCCTTGCCTTCCTGCGTTTGATTCTTGTGAGACAGGATCTAACCTTCCTTGTTCGTTCCTGCCAAGACCTTTCCCTTCTTTAAATCCCATGCTTTTCATAATGTTTACAGCTTGTGGGGAGTATTCACTGGTCAGAACTAGCCCTAGGCCCTGTAAAATGTCCCTTCCCCAGAGGTTGACGGGGAGGGGAAGCACATAAGGTATAAAACTTCCTGTCTGACCCTCTGCTGCCTTCCAAGTCAACGAGCGGGAGCTGACTGCAGGGCTGGCTTCATATCCCAATCCTTGTAGGGAGTGAGATGATTTCTCTACAGGCCATGCCTTAGGCCACCAATTAGCGGAAATGATACTTTTATCCGCTCCTGAGTCCAGAATTCCGGTAAATTTCTTCCCCTCTATTGCTAACTGTAAGGTGGGTCTAGTTTTAAAATCAACCACCAGATGAGCGAAGTCAGTTCCTGAGGAACCAAGCCCCTGAGAACCTCTAAGCTTCTCAGTGGATGGAAAACAATCATGTAAGCTTGGAAGAACAATCAATTGAGCGATCCTATCTCCAGGGGAGATAGAGAATACACCTTGTGGGCTAGAACAGAGAACTTGAAGTTCTCCGGTATAATCCTGATCTATTACACCGGGGTGTACCACAAGCCCTTTTAAGGTGAGAGAGGAACGGCCTAATATAAGACCAACGCTTCTCTCTGGCAGGGGGCCTCTGTAATCGACCGGGATCGGCTGCACCCCCATGTGTGGCATTAATAAGACTCGGGAGGTGGAGCACAGGTCCAGTCCTGCGGAACCCCTTGTGGCTCTGCAGCGAACAGAGTCTCCTGAGTGTTCTGCAGTGTCCCATATCTTTTGGGGCCCTGGGATCTCGGGCCCGCATATCCGTTTTTTGAAAATTTTTCCTCCTTAATGGCTGACAGATTTGGGGGGAGAATTTGACCCTTTATATCCCTAATAGAACGGCAATTTTGAGCCAAATGATAGCCTTTTCCACACCTAGTGCACAGTTTCGTTGGTATTTGATTATTTGGGCACTCCCTTTTTCTATGTCCGGCCTTCCCACAGGCATAGCACCGGGCCATATGTTTTGACGGGAAGGTTCCACGATTCTGACCCTTAAGCAGCATTGCCGCCATTTCTAAGTTCGCCGCCGCGAGCCCTGCGTTAGTAAGAGGACCTCCCAATCCTCGGCACACTCTTAACCAATCTTGTAACCCCTTAGCTCTCCGCGGCGCAATAGCGGCACGGCATTCCGCCGTGGCGTTTTCAAAAACCATCTGTTCTATTAGCGGCATCGACTGTTCTGGATCCCCAAAGATTCTACCCGCTGCCTCGGTCATCCGCGCCACAAAGTCAGAGAACGACTCATTAGCTGCCTGAATTATCTTGGACAAATAAAGGTTACTGCCTTCCTTCCTAGGGAGGGACTTCCACGCCTTTATCGCAGCTGCTGCTGTCTGCGCGTAGACCTGCCAAGGATGAGCGGTCTGGTCATTCGCGTGTACGCCAACTCCCGCTAGCATATCAAAAGTCCATAATTCCTGTCCCTCAGTATTTGCATTAATCCTAGCTTGTGCTTGTAACGCCTCATGCCACAAGGCCTTCCACTCTAGGTATTGGCCCATATTGTTAAGTACCGCCTTCACTGTGTTCTGCCAATCTCCTGGAGTCATGGCGGCTGTAGCTAACCTCTCTACTTGGGCTACAGTAAAGTTAGCTCCAATTCCATATGCGCGCACTGCTTCCGCTAATTCTTTGACCTGTCTATAATCTACGGGAGCATAAACGCGGGCGCCTTCTGCCGCTTCAAAGACCGGAAATGCAAGCTGTAGCTGCCTCTGATCCGCCGGGCTGAGGAATGAGTTAGGGCCTCCGCCCGAATCGTAAGTTGGAGGCAAGAGTGGGGCTGAGGAATTCAAAGGCTTTCTTAGTCTTACTTTGGGACCGCCAGCCTTAGTACAGGCAGCTGGTTCCTGCCCCAGGCCCTCTTCCTCTCCTTGTGTTAGATCTTCCTCGGAGCTGCTAAGGTGTATGGAAGCAGGCTCCTTAATTGGGTGCGGGGGTTCCCGCTTCTCTTCACCAGCCGGTGAAGGTTTGCTAGCTTTAACAGGCCCTGCAGTGGCCTGTATCCCTCCTGAACATTCTTTCCTATAACCAAACTCTCTGGCCAGTCTCTCTCCAGACTTCTTCGTCTGTTTCTCTTTTCCCAACCCTATGGCTGAGCACCTGTTGCCACATCCTGGTTCTGATAGCTTAGAGCAGACCTTTTTTGAAACCTCTCCACTCCTATTAGCTGTGCCTCGAGCTAGTTCCTCACAACAAAAATAGACTGTCAACGAAAACCACACAAGGCCAGCTACTATAGCAGCGGCAGTGAATGAAAATTCGGTCGCAACAAAGGTCTCCACGCCAAGCATACCTTCCAGGATGCACCTCGAGTTCCGCAGTTTGTAACCCGTCCCCAAGCTTGGGTGGTCTCCCGCAGCGCCTTAAAATTTCCCGGGTTAATCGGCACCAGATGTAACGCGCGCCCCCAAAATCCCTTTTCGCCCGCGAATAAGGACAGGAGGCGATACGGGTTTACTGCCACGAGGAACTTTTTACTACCGCACACGATAAAGCGGAAAGACCCAAGAAACCGGAAGAGGGTCCCTTAAATACACCCTAGAGTGACGTATTCACTTCTGAAGGGCTGCTTGCTCACTACCCAGTATTACGCCTCGGGATAGGCCAGTGGTTTGGCGCTCTTTCTGCCTAGCAGCTGCGCAGAATGATTGTTTACTGCTGGGGAACCATGCGGCCAGCGCCATGTTGGAAAACGCACGTGTGCAGCCACAGCGGCTCACTACAATAATTGATCAAGAGATGAGTGTTTTTAAAGTTGAGCTATGAACTTCCGTGGTATGTTCTGGAACATGAAAGATGTGTTGCGGGAAAGGTCCTTCTCATTGAAAGTTGCAAGGTACAAGAATGCAAACCCACCTGACTTTCCTTTGAAAGGTGTGTGCTTAAAAAGATGCTGCTGCTGCAGGGGGTAGTGGTGGTGTCCTCTGGAAGAGTCTCAGAGTAGAGTATATTCCTGGGCTTAGGCCACAGAAAAAGCAGAGGCCACTGCAGCCAAGAGATTCCTGCTAATTCTGGAGTCAATAGCAGAAGATGGCAGCATCCATGTGGTTCTGGTTTTTTAGAAAAGCAGAATGTAATAGTTGTGAGGTCATGGAGGCTTGTACCAAGACAGCAATGAAAGGCTTATAGGAAAGGGAGTTTTGAACCTGTTTAGAAGTAGTACTTTAGGCTTCCAGTCTGTGCCCAAGCACTGAGCAGATCCCGGGTGGCAGCTATGCACCCAATCTCACAAAACCCAGAGTTTTCCCATCACATAATAATCAAAACACCAAATACACAAAACAAAAAATACTAATTGCAGTAAGGGAAAAGGGCCAAGTAACATATAAAGGCAGACCTATAAGAATTACACCAGACTTCTCACCAGATACTATAAAAGCTAGAAGATGCTTGACAGATGTCATACAGACCCTAAGAGAACACAAATGCCAGCCCAGGCTACTATACCCAGCAAAACTCTCAATTACCATAGATGGAGAAACCAAGATATTCCATGAAAAAACCAAATTTACACAATATCTTTCCACAAACCCAGCACTATAAAGGATAAATAGTGGGAAAGCTCCAATACAAGGAGGGAAATTATATACTAGAAAGAGCAAGAAAGTAATCCTCTTCCAATAAATCCAAAAAAAGATAGCCACACAAACAATGCCACCACTAATAACAAAAATAACAGAAAGCAACAATCTCCTCTTCTTAATATCTCTTAATATCAATGGACTCAATTACATAATAAAAAGACATAGACTAACAGACTGGATACGTAAACAGAACCCAGCATTTTGCTTCATACAGGCATACAGGAAACCCACCTCAGTGACAAAGACAGATACTACCTTAGAGTAAAAGGCTGGAAAACAGTTTTTCAAGAAAATGGTCCTAAGAAAGAAGCTGGAGTAGTCATTCTAATATCGAATTAAATTGACTTTCAACTTAAAGCTATCAAAAAGGATAAGGAAGGATATTTCATACTAGTCAAAGGAAAAGTCAACCAACATGAACTCTCAATTCTGAACATCTATGCACCAAACGCAAGAGCACCCACTTTCATAAAAGAAACCTTACTAAAGCTCAAAAAAAGCACATATTGCACCTCACACAATAATAATGGGAGACTTTAATACCCCACTCTCAGCAATAGCCAGATCACAGAAACAGAAACTAAACAGAGATACAGTGAAATTAACAGACATTATGAACCAAATGCATTTAACAGATATGTATAGAACATTTCACACTAAAACAAAAGAATATACCATTTTCTCAGCACCTCATGGTACCTTCTCCAAAATAGACTATATAATTGGTCACAAAACAGGCCTCAACAGATACAAAAAAATTATTGAAATAATCCCATGCATCCTATCAGATCACCATGGACTAAGGCTAGTCTTCAATAAGACGAAGACAATGGAAAGCCCACATTCATGTGGAAACTGAACAACACTCTACTCAATGATAATGTGGTCAGGGAAGAAATAAATAAATAAATTAAAGACTTTTTAGAACTTAATAAAAATGAAGACACATCATACCAAAACTTATGGGACACAATGAAAGCAGTGCTAAGAGGAAAACTCATAGCTCTAAGTGCTTATAAAAAGAAACTGGAGAGAGAATACACTAGCAGCTTGACAACACACCTGAAAGCTATAGAACACAAAGAAGCAAATACACCCAAGAGGAGTAGACGGCAGGAAATAATCAAACTCAGGGCTGAAATCAACCAAGTAGAAACAAAAAGAACTATACAAAGAATCAATAAAACCAGGAGCTGGTTCTTTGAGAAAATCAACAAGATAGATAAACCCTTAGCCAGACTAATCAGAGGGCAGAGAAGCAGTATACAAATTAATAAAATCAGAACTGAAAAGTGTGATATAACAACAGAAATGGAGGAAATTAAAAAAACCATCAGATCCTACTACAAAAGCCTATACTCAACAAAATTGGAAAATTTGGGTGAAATGGACAATTTTCTAAACAAAGATCACTTACCAATGTTAAATCAGGAGCAAATAAACCGTCTGAACAGTCACATAACCCCAAAAGAAATAGAAGCAGTCATTAAAAGACTCCCCACCAAAAAAAAAAAAAAAAAAAAAAAAAAAAAAGCCTGGGACCAGACAGTTTTAGTGCAGAGTTCTATCAGACCTTCAAAGAAGACTTAATACCAATTCTCTATAAACTGTTCCACAAAACAGAAACAGAAGGAACACTACCCAATTCATTCTATGAAGTCACAACTACGATCATACCTAAACCACATAAAGACCCAACAAAGAAATAAAACTTCAAACCAATCTCCCTTATGAATATCTGTCTCAGACCGAGCTGCCCCACACTGGGTGCCAGAAATGTTGAGAATTGGTCTACCACATGCTTGGGGGCCAAAATGTCAGGGACCGCTCTATCAGTGTTGGAACTCTCACTGCCAAAAGCCTTGGGGGCTAAATTGTTAGAGCCCACACTGCCCTAAGCTGCTCCAGTCTGCGGAACGGGGTTCAGCAAGAGAGTGAGGACAGACACGAAGAATGGAGACCAGACAGACTGTGATTCAATCCCGTTTATTCTTCACTCTCTCTTCCTAGTCTAAGTCCCAAGTCTTGAGTTCTTAGTCCCTAGTGCCTCCAAGTTCCAAGTTCCAAGTTCCAAGTTCTAGTCTTGTGTCTCATCCAAATACAAGTGTCTAATTCAAGTGTCTAATTCCTAGTTGCCTGTCTTGAGTCTCAAGTGCTTACTACTAATTCCAAGTTCTTCCTCCAAGTGCCAAGTGCCTAATAACTAATAATCCTTTTTTTTTTTTTTTTTTTTTTTTGGTCTGCCTCTCACCTTTTATATGTCTGACTTCTAAGCCATGCTTTTAAGTCACTCCTTTAAGTCATGCCCTTAGGTCATATCTCTAAATCTGATCTCTAAGTCACACCCTTAAGTCACACACCTTTAAGTCTCACCCACCCAAGGGAAAATCCTGGGTATCTAAAACAAGATGTTATCAGAGTGTGTTCAGCTGTTGTAGGCTATTGTAATCAAGTCTCTTGTCAGAATATATGGCTCAAGATGGCTGCAAGGATGATAGCTGCCTTCTGTCAGCTCCCCACAAATATCAATGCAAAAATACTCAATAAAATTCTCGAAAACCAAATCCAAGAACACATCAAAACAATTATCCATCATGATCAAGTAGGCTTTAACCAAGGAATGCAGGGTTGGTTCAATATATGGAAATCTATCAATGTAATTCCCTATATAAACAAACTCAAGCAAAAAAACCCCACATGATCATATCATTAGATGCTGAGAAAACATTTGACAAAATTCAATATCCCTTCATGATAAAAGTCTTGGAAAGATCAGGAATTCAGGGCCCATACCTAAACATAGTAAAAGCAATATACAGCAAACCAGTAGCCAACATCAAACTAAATGGAGAGAAACTTGAAGCAATCCCACTAAAATCAGGGACCAGAAAAGAATCCCCACCCTCTTCCTTCCTATTCAATATAGTACTAGAAGTCTTAGCCAGAGCAATTAGGCAACAAAAGGAAGTCAAAAGGATACAAATTGGAAAGGAAGAAGTCAAAATTTCACTATTTGCAGATGATATGATAGTATACTTAAGTGACCCTAAAACTTCCACCAGAGAACTTCTAACCCTGATAAACAACTTCATCAAAGTGGCTGGATATAAAATTAACTCAAACAAATCAGTAGCCTTCCTCTACTCAAAAGATAAACAGGCTGAGGAGAGAAATTATGGAAACTACACCCTTCACAATAGTCACAAATAATATAAAATACCTTGGTGTGAACCTAACCAAGCAAGTAAAAGACCTATATGACAAGAACTTCAAGTCCCTGAAGAAAAAATTGAAGCAGACCTCAGAAGATAGAAAGATCTTCCATGCTCATGGATTGGAAGGATAGTAAAATGTAAAATGTAAAATTGGAAGGATAGTAAAAATGTCTATCTTGCCGAAAGCAGTCTACAGATCCAATGCACTCCCCATTAAAATTCCCACTGAATTCTTCACAGAAATAGAAAGAGCAATCCATAAATTCATTTGGAATAACAAAAAACCCAGGATAGCAAAAACTACTCTCAACAATAAAAGAACTTCTAGGGAAAATCACCATCCTTGACTACAAGTTGTACTACAAAGCAATAGTGATGAAAACTGCATGGTATTAGAACAGAGACAGGCAGGAAAATCAATAGAATAGAATCAAAGATCCAGAAATGAACCACCATAACTATGGGCACTTGATCTTTGACAAAGGAGCTAAAACCATCCAGTTGAAAAAAGACAGCATTTTCAACAAATGGTGGTGGTTCAACTGGAGGTCAGCATGTAGAAGAATGTAAATTGATCCATTCTTATCCCCTTGTGCAAAGCCTAAGTCCAAGTGGATCAAGGACCTCCACATAAAACCAGATACACTGAAACTAATAGAAGAGAAAATGGGGAAAAGCCTTGAACACATGGGCACAGGGGAAAAGTTCCTGAACAGAACAACAATGGTTTATGCTCTAAGATCAAGAATTGACAAATGGGACATTATAAAATTACAAAGCTTTGGTAAAGCAAAGGACACCATCAATAGGACAAAATGGCAACCAACACACTCAAGAAATTAGACTCTAGACAAACAAATAACCCTATTTAAAATGGGGCACAGAGCTGAACAAAGAATTCTCAACTGAGGAAACTCGAATAGTTGAGAAGCACCTAAAGAAGTGTTCAGCATCCTTAGTCATCAGGGAAATGCAAATGAAAACAACACTGAGATTCCACCTCACACCAGTCAGAATGGCTAAGATCAAAAATACTGGTGTCAGCAGATGTTGGTAAGTATATGGAGAAAGAGCAACACTCCTCCATTGTTGCTGGGATTGTAAGCTGGTACAACCACTACGGAAAGCAGTCTGGCAGTACCTCAGAAAATTGAACATAGTGTTACCTGAGGACACAGATATATCACTCCTGGGCATATACCCAAAAGATGTTTCAACATACAACAGGGACACATGCTCCACTATGTTCATAGCAGCCTTATTTATAATAGCCAGAAGCTGGAAAGAACCCAGATGTCCTTCAACAGAGGAATGGATACAGAATATGTGGTACATTTACACAATGGAGTACTACTCAGCTATTAAAAACAATAAATTCATGAAATTCTTAGGCAAATGGATAGAACTGGAAAGTATCATCCTGAGTGAGGTAACCTAATCACAAAAGAACACACATGGCATGCACTCACTGATAAGTGCATATTAGCCCAAAAGCTCACAATACATAAGATGCAATACATAGACCACATGAAATTCGAGAAGAAGAAGGAAGACCAAAATGTGGGTGCTTTGGTTCTTCTTAGAAGAAATATTAAAATACTCAACAAGAGCTCCCAGGATCTAAACCTCCAGCCTGAGTACACAAAGCGAGAGACTTATGGCTCCACCTGTATAGGTAGTTGAGGGTGGCCTTGTCAGGCAGCAGTGGAAGTTGAGGCCTTGTCCCTGAAAGTTTGGATTCCTTAGTGTTAGAAGGATAGTGGGAGCACACCCTCATAGAAATAGGATGAGGGTGTATGGGATAAGGGATTGGGGGGGATGGGAGAGGAGATAACATTGAAAGGTAAATAAGTAACATATCTGATTAAAAAAAAAGATAATGGGTGTGGCATTTGTTGTCGAGCAGTGGAGACTTTTTTGTGGACAATTTATTATGGGAATTTTGTATAATTCTCAAGGACAAGGTATTGTGGAAGAGGCTCATGGAACTTTAAAAGATTGGTGAGACATTCTGTTGCTGAGACAAAGAATGATGCTGACCTCTGAGCATGTTGAGTGCCCTGACAAGCGAGACTAAGGAGCTGTATTTTACATATGTTCCTGATCCACCTTTGCTTGATTATATCCCAGGTGGGACAAGCTTTCTTGCCTCAAGTTTTTAGACCTTGTGGGATAGAGAATTGAAAGAGAAATTATGTCTCTTGTATTCTTCTTAAAGTACCCAGCTATTAGGACTCAATCAGGTACTGGTCTAGAAATCAATCCAATATGGGAAATAACAGTCTACCTTTGGAAGACTGGATCTGGACTTTGTCAGAGACATATTTGGAAGTTAGCTGTAGCTCACTATGATGTTAGGATAGCAAGAGATAAAATTGGGACAGGATTTGGATTTCAAACAAGGGTTAGTGCATGTTTTAAGGCTCTTTTAATTGTCAAGCTAAAATTGTTTTTGTCTCTTCTACAGTATTTATTGTAAGTTGCATTGACTGTATAATTTCCAATTATGTTAGTGTGGTGAAACCTGGCATGTCTGTTACAGGGGAGTCTATCAACCAGTTTTTGCCTCACTGCCCTGAGTATTAGAAAACCTTGATTCTCTGATAAAAGCTTGAAAGTGCTGGAAGAAGTGAGTTAGGCCTTAAGCATAAGCAAGAGGGGAGCAGGCTTGATTATTGCTGGTATAACAGCTTTAATTCCATCAATTGCTAGCACCACAGCATATGCAATAGCATTGACACAAGGAGTTAAGACAACCATTTTTGTTAACCACTTAGTATAAAAATGTTATTAATGTATTGAATATATAAAAGGATTTATATAGGTATCTGGAACAATGAATTATGCTCTATAACCCATTCAAATTGTCTGAAGGAGGTTCAGGGTTCAAGAGTTAGGAGCCATCTCAAGTATCATGACAAATATCATTCTAACACCTCTCTGGGTGTGTTAACTTTGCATAGTGAGATTATGAATTTAAAGAATGCTGCTCTGTAGACTTTTGATGCTGCAGATAATGCCGATAAAATTACATGGCCTGAGGTCAATATTTCCATTTTGGTCAAACCTCCAGAATGGCATATATAGCTTGATAAGGCTAGCCCTTCTTGTCCTGGAAATACTTTTATTTCTGCCCATTGTGTTAAAGTTTATCTTTAACAACATCAACATGTTGGCAGCCAAAGTACATGGCTTAAACCAAAAGTGGACCCCCAGACAAAGTTATTAAATTAACAGGCTGGCAAGCCAAGGATGGGTAAGATTCTGCACAGAGCCTTACCAACCTAAGACATAAGTGTATTACTTTTGATAATGCATATTCCATGATGGGTAAGGAAGGCATTCTTGTCAGACTAGAACAAAGAAGTAATTTCAGGTAGGAATCTAAATCACAGGCTACAACAAAGAAGTAATTTCAGACAGGAATCTAAATTTTAGGATAGAACAAGGAAGTAGGCTTCAGACATGAAAATGACCTTGGACTAGGATAGGGTAGTAGGCTCAGATACTTTGGTCATCCTGATAAGTCTTTAGAGACAGTGATCACAGGAGCATTCACGTAATTGGGTTTAATGCCTTGCTTTTTCTTTGACTATTTGTGTTTATTGTATTGCTTGTTCCTCGACTATTTGCATCTATTGTATGGCTAGACCCTCAACCTAGAACTCACCTTAATACATGCATGTGATCAAAATGATATAAAAGCATGAAGGAAGAGGGGATATAAAATAGGGAGTTCTAGGGAGGGGAAATGAGGAAAGGGGAAGACATCTGTATTGTAAATAAATAAAATATCCAATTAAAAAAAGAAGTAGTACTTTAGGGGCAATTTTACTTTTTGTTGTCTGGATACCAGCAGTCTAGTCCTATAGTAAACACCAAATATGAATTAGCAGCAGTGGCTCTATCCAGAAGAAACCACAAGTTTCTGTCACAAGTCAGCAGAAGCTGCAAGAATCAAAAGGAACACCACAAAAAAAAATTTGGTGCATTTTTTTTTCTACAAATTGACAACCAGTGAAGACCAGCTAAGACAAGTGAAGAATTGCAAGGCATAGCAATGTAAAAACATCCTTTCACTGCCTGTGTGGTTCTACTTATACTCTCTTTAAACATCATGTGCCCTCTCAAGCATCTGTTTCAGCAAAACATCTTTTCACAGCTCCCAGAAAAACATGTGACCTCTCATAAGAAAGTTTCTGGGAAAGCACCACATGACATAAATGAGTTTTCAAAAAAAATCCATTCTCTCTTTTCTTCCTTCCTTCCTTTCTTCCTTACTTCTTCCTTCCTTTCTTCCTTCCTCCTTCCTTTTTCCTTCTTTTTCTCTTCCTCCCTCTCTCCCTCCCTCCCTCTTTCTGCTTTTCTTTTTTCTTTTTTCCCCTCTTCCTCCCTTTCTTTCTTTCTTTCTTTCTTTCTTTCTTTCTTTCTTTCTTTCTCTTTCACTCTTTTTTTGTCATTTTTTGTTTGTTTTTGTTTGTTTCAAATGCCCACTTGTTAAGATGGCAAATATTATAGAATAAAGAAAGATCCATGCATAGAAGGCTTTCAGTTTACTCCCTTTTCCTGTATGTTCAGTGAAGATCCATTCTGTTCTTTGACTACTTAGTACTTTCAAGGACTCACTGCCACACCTGTGCTGTTAGTAAAGGATATAGTTGCATTATTTCTAAAATGGCACTTCAAAGGCATCACAGTGTGTACCATAATGATATAGAGCAGCAGCCTTATTGAATATCAATGAACCCTGGTGATACCAGTCTTTATAACACCATCACCCAGAGAAACATCACTCATGTACATCATGGTAACAGTGGCGTAACAAACCCATTCACTGACAGTTGTGCATAAATGTAGCACACACAACTGTGTATAGTGCATAATATAATGATGATTGTGTTGCTGCTTATGTGATTGCTATACTCTACTTTTTTCATATTAAAGTGTGTGACTACTTTTTAAAGAACAGTTTAGTATAAAACAGGATGTCATGCTAGACTGGCAATAGCCTTAAGCGTTACATGTTGGCTTGGTATCTTCAACAATATTTTCATTATCTTTTATTCATGTATTGTGTCTGCATGCCACAGAGCATGTGTGAAAATCAGAAGATAACTTACGGAACTGGTTTTCTCTTTCCACTATGTGGGTCCTGGGGATGAAATTCAAGTCATGAGTCTTGGCGGCAAGCCCCTTTACCCACAAATCCATCCTTTCAGTCTTTTATTACATTTATTAATTGCACCATCTTCTCTTCTGCTTTACTTAATCTCATTTTATTCATCATGTCTTTATTTTATTATGCCTAGGGCCATGATGAAGAAAATAACAGGGGATGTTCATAAATATACACAAGTATATTTATGCAAACACAGACATATGTGAATGTACACACACAACTAGGCTATGTGCTATGTGTGTAGTTGGTTCTATATAATAAGTAAGTACAGTCCATGCTGTTTGCACAATGACAAAGTCACCCAATGATGCATTTTTCAGAATGTTTTCTTCATGACACATAACTGACATCTCATTTTGCCTCTGCCATTCTCTGATGAACTCTTTGCCCTCAAATTATTTTCTCCCTTCAGTGTTTCTCAGCCACCTTCTTAATGCAATGTTTAGTCCTTCCCAGAATTTTCTAGTATTCATGGACTGATATACTTCTGACCCCCAAATGGCCATGTAGGTTCACTATTGACCCTTTCTTTTCCCAAAGGAAAGTCATTGCCTGTCCCTCCAGTGTGTAGGTCTTCTGCTGACTGTACCCACATAGGTCATCTCTGCTTAGAGGCTCTGCTTAAATTCACTCAGCTAATCTCATTTTTTTCTAGGCAGGAATTAATAACTTCACCCCCTTGTACCCCACGGTGCTGGTCTGTCTGTTATAATTCAATTTGTCCTATATTTTGTGATAATTTCCTTGGGATGTGGCAAAGACTTATACGTAGGCTTGGAAAACTGGCCCCTTCATCTCTGTTGGGGCTGACAATACAGTCTAGGCTGGCTGCTGTAAGCCTGGGTCAGGACCCAAATAGACATAAAAGTTTTATCTCATCTTTGGGGTGATCTAACCCTTTTTCTCATACACAAGTTTAGAGTGATACCATGAATAGACATAGGACTTTCACTCTTACAGGGTTTCCCTATACTAGCGAGAATATCCTAGTAGGTGCCTTTCTTCCACTGCCTAGTATGGCATTTCTCAGATTGAGATTGAGCCACAGGAGCTACAGTGCTGGCCTATGGTCTATAGATGTCTCCTGTGCATGTCAAAGAGTGAGTATATGGTTCCAATTTACCTGGGGTTCATTTCTAGCTCTTGGGGTCAAGCCTCATGTAAACTCCAGTTCAAATACTACCTGTGGTACTGCTTTTATCCCACAGTATATTTAGACAGTAGGTATCACGGCAGGAGTCCGTTAGACTGATGTTGGTTCCCAGGTCACACTGCCATTCCTCTCCAGTCCATGTGTCATGAAGGCCAGAGGGTAGGCAGGTGTTAGAAGCTGGACTCCCTTCCTCCTGTAGTCTCCTTGGTGATGTTCTCTTGCTCTGTGTTATGTGCTTACACTGTGCTCTGTCCTTTGGTTTTAAAGCGGGTCTAATGAGTGATAGGCATTCCTGCTGTGAAGAAAAATGCTTCTCTCACCCTAACCATGGCCCCTTGCCTGTCTTCCACCCAGGTAGCAGCATAGGAAGGTGGGCATACAGGAAACACTCCAAAAGAACAGATTGCGTACCAGGAACTCAGTAATTATGACTGCAAAGTTCAAGAGGAGATATAGTTTGAAGATGCACATCTCCACTTATGTTACAAAATTCCAATTGTAAATCTAAGACGACCAGAAAAAGAGCTAACATTTACATTTTCCTGTATACTCAGGGAAGATTTGCATTTATGATCATCCTCAGTGAGGCACTTGTAATAGCTCTGAGAATTATTTGAAGCTAGTGTTTAGGGCAGCACGTAAACAATGCAGCATCATATGGAATGATGTCAACAGCATTAAATACAGCAGTATATCCTAGGAAACTGGAGGCAAGAAGCCCTCCGCTGTTTAAATGCACACACTTTTCAAAGAAATAGCAGTGCAAATAAATAATAATACCCATACCTATTTCTTCGGGTGGGAGATATAAAATTAGCCAGCAACGGCATGTTTGATGATCAAAACATGAGAAGAGATTTCTGGACCTGAGAAGGAAAATCAGCAGCCCGAATCTTTGAAGGTTTGAAGGCACACTAATTGGGCAATAAAGAAATACCCTCTTACAGTTTAAACCTGAAATGTGCCCCACAGGTGTGTATTCGTTGAATTCTTATTCTCAGATGGTAGTGTCATTTTGGAAGGCTGGGGTGCTCTTATAAGATGGGGTTGAAGTGGGTCATTATGAAGTGAGACCTTAAAGGCTCCTGCCCTTCTCTTAGTTTCCTGGTCTGCCATTGTTATCCGAACAGTCTCCCATATTCTGCTGCCATGAAGTGAGTCACTCTTTCAGGTCTTCCATGATGGATTGGAAACCACTGAATTTATGATCTGAACTAAGTCTTTGCTCCCTTTAATTGGGACTGTTTGACATTCTCCCATAGTGTTGGAAAAGTAACTCACTCACAACTCTTAATCAAAGTATGCAAAGTCCAGGCTGTGGCCACAAGTGTGGCCACGCTTGTTTGTCTGAGCATTTTCTGTGGTTGCTTTATGTGCCAAAACAGAAGAGTTGAGTGCTGGTTGCTAGTGGCTACTTTTAGTACCTTCTCCACCCTGGAGGCCAGCTGGAGCTGGGACTAGCAGCACTCACTGTGTGGGGGTAAGTGTGACAAACCCAGATCAGGTTGCAAGTGGGTTGAAATCTTTCATGTTTGTCTTTGTGGTACTTGCTGGCTCCATATCTGCAATATCAAATATATATATGCAAAATTTGACTCATTGTGAAAAATGGTTTCTGTTTCTATGCTAAATCTACATTGATAAGTCGCTGATGTATGGTTTTGTTAACTTTTCGTTTTGAAATACTTTTTAACACATGGAAAAAGATTGCCATCAAGCACTAATGACCTTCATCAGTTTATGCTCAGAAAGTCATCTGAAGCTTTACTAATAGTCCCAATAATGTCTTTTATAACAAGAGGACCCTGCCTGGGAACTCAGATGCACATTTCTATCCTGGCTTTCTATGTTTCCTTCATCTGGAGTGATGCTTCACGTCTATATTTTTTTAATTCTTTTAATTTTTAATTTTTATTGGATATTATATTTACATTTCAGATGTTATCCCCTCACCCCGTTCTCCTCCCACCCAAGAACCCCCTATTCCATCCTCCTCCTCCTGCTTCTATGAGGATGTGTCCCCACCTACCCCCCTACTCCCATCTTCTCACCCTTGAATTCCCCCATTCTCAGTGTCCAGCCTTCATGGGACCAAGGATCTCCTCTCCCACCTATGCCCAACAAGGCCATCCTCCCCTACATATACAGATGGAGTCATGGATCCCTCCCTATGTGCTCCCAGGCTGGTGATTTAGACCCTGGGGAGCTCTGGTTGGTTAGTATTGTTGCTCTCCTCATGGGGCCACAAACCCTTTTAACTCTTTCTCTCTAACTCCTCCATTGGAAACCCCTTGATCAGTTCAATGATTAGCTGTGAGCATCTGCCTCTGAATATGTCAGACTCTGGCAGACCTCTAAGGAGACAGCTATATCAAGCTCTTGTCAACATGCACTTCCTGACATTCACATCAGCTTCTACCTTTGGTGACTGCACATGGGATGGAAACCCAGGTGGAATGGTCTCCAGACAGCCCCTCCTCCAGTTTCTGTCCCATACTTTGTCTCCATATTTGCTCCCTTGAGTATTTTGTTACTCCTTCTAAGAAGGGCCGGAGCACCCACACTTGGTCTTCCTTCTTCATGAGCTTCATGTGGTCTGTTAGTTGAATCTTGGCTATTTTAAGCTTTTGGGTTAATATCTACTTATTAGTAAGTGCATACCATGTGTGTTCTTTTGTGATTGGGTTACCTCACTCAGGATGATACTTTCCAGTTCCATCCATTTACCTAAGAATTTCTCGTACTCATTGTTTTTAATAGCTGAGTAATACTCTATTGTGTAAATATACCACATTTTTTTTTATCCATTCCTCTGCTGAAGGACATCTGGGTTCTTTCCTGTTTCTGGCTATTATAAATAAGGCTGCTATGAACACAGTGGATTATATGTCCTTGTTATATGATGGAGTATCTTTTGGGTATATGCCCAGGAGTAGTATAGCTGGTTTCTCATGGTAATCTTATGTCCAATTTTCTGAGGAAACACCAGATTGATTTTCAGAGTGGTTGTACCAGCTTGCAATCCCACCAACAATAGAGGAGTGTTCCTCTTTCTCCACATCCAAAACAATGTACAGATTCAATGTAATCCCCATCAAAATTCCAAATCAATTCTCCATAGAGATAGAAAGAGCAATTTGCAAATTCATTTGGAATAACAAAAAACCTAGGATAGCGAAAACTATTCTTAACAATAAAAGACCTTCTAGAGGAATCACCATCCCTGACCTCAGCTGTACTACAGAGCAATAGTGATAAAAACTGCATGGTATTGGTACAGAGACAAGCAGGAAGATCAATGGAATTGAATTGAAGATCCAGAAATGAACCCACACACTGATGGTCACTTGATCTTTGACAAAGAAGCTAAAACCATCCAGTGGAAAAAGGACAGCATTTTCAACAAATGGCACTGGTTCAACTGGAGGTCAGCATGTAGAAGAATGCAAATAGATCCATTCTTATCCCCTTGTACAAAGCTTAAGTTCAAGTGGATAAAAGACCTTCACATAAAACCAGATACACTGAAACTAATAGAAGAGAAGGTGGGGAAGACCCTCGAATACCTAGGCACAAAAAAGTTCCTGAACAGAACACCAATGGCTTATGCTCTAAGATCAAGAATTGACAAATGGGACCTCATAAAATTCCAAAGCTTCTGTAAAGCAAAGAACACTGTCAATAGGACAAAATGGCAACCATCAGAATGGGAAGAGATTTCACCAATCCTACATCCAATAGAGGGCTGATATCCAATATATACAAAGAACTCAAGAAATTAGACTCCAGACAACCAAATAACCCTATTAAAAATGGGGTACAGAGCTAAACAAAGAATTATCAACTGAGGAAACTTGAATGGCAGAGAAGCACCTTAAGAAATGTTCCACATCCTTAGTCATCAGGGAAATGCAAATCAAAACAACCCTGAGATACCACCTCACCCCAGTCAGAATGGCTAAGATCAAAACCTCAGTTGATTGTGGATGTCTACGTTTTTTAATTTATTAGTTCCATCTACCCCATATATTAGTTATTTCTTTCATTGCTGTAACAAAAGCAACTTAAGAGGGTTTCTTTTGGCTCACAGTTCTAGGGTGCAGTTCATTATGGCAGGAAAGTTATGGTAGGTGGAGTATGGGGCTGGTAGTCACATCATATTCACAGTCAGGAAACAGGGAGAGATGAATGCTTTTGTTCAGGTAGCCCATAGAATGGTGCCATACAAATAACCACCTCAGTTAACCCAATATAGAAAAATTTTCACAGATATCCTTAGAGATTTGTCTTAAAATTGATTCCAGGGCCTATTAAGTTAATCATTGACATAAACTGTCAGCGAGCCTACTCCTTGTAAACCGTACCTGCCAACATAAGATTTCCTCTCTTATCTATTAAGTTCAAGATGGTCACAGTGCCAAATGCATTCAAACCAAGTTAAAATGTTCCTGTATTATTCAACAGATTCAGCATTGTTTAAAATCCAAGCATCTTCTGAAGGTCAAGGTTATTTATTAACTGTATGCTCCTATAACATCATGAAAGAAACCACACAGTTTCAGTATACAGTGGCATTGAATAAGCATTCCCATTTCAATTGTGAGGAAAGAGGGCTTAGCAATAAATGAGTGGACAAAGGAAGATAAAAATTCATCGCAGAAAACATAAGAGCTGGTTGTTCCATAGCTAATATCTGAGACTCATAATAACATCATTTGGGTTCTAAAGAACTTGATAAGCACAGCCACTCCAGTTCTGTGTATATTCAGGAATACTCTATCTTTGTGTATCCAATTCTGTGCCTGTGTCTTTCCTTGGTGGACATCTCATGATCCTGACATCTTGAACATTCTGACATTTCCATTGAAACTTAAGTTTCATCTCAACGTTTTCATAAAATAGCCCACCTCCATTCCTTTATGATTCACAGAACTACTCTCTACCCAGGAATCCCCCAGTCCCAACACTTTGTTGGGACTCAAGTATAGAATCTTTATTCTCTTTCCTACTCCATTATATAAATGAGATCCCCCTTTGCCTTGCAAACATCACAGTCTATTGACAAATCTATTGGTTACTCTCAGTAACCTGATAGTAATGTCCTACTGCTGAAGCCTCAGATTACTTACATCATTGAACATGGAGAAATTAGTACCAACTAGACAGTTTACTTCTATTGAGTTGAAAGAACTTTGCAAACTAATGGAGGAGAAAATAAAAGCAGTAGTATTACTCAGGTACAAATTCAGAAACTTACAACTGAAGCCTGGCTGCAATATGTTCTGGTACAACACACGCAGACACGCAGACACACAGATACACAGACACACACACGCGCGCACACACACACACACACACACACACACACACACACACACACACACTGCTGGAAAATTTTTATGTCAATTCAACAGGAGCTAGGGTCATCTGGGAAGAAATACTCTTAGTCAAGAAAATATAGAATATGGTTTGTCTGTAGGTCCTCTTCTTAGTTGATGATGGATGTGGGAGGCCCCAGGGCTGGTGATTCCTAGATGCTATAACAAAACATGCTGAGAAAGTGATGATGAGAAAGCCAGTAAGCAGAGTTCCTTTATGATCTCTGTACCAGTTCCTGCATCCAGGTTCCTGCCTTGAGTTCCTGTCTTGACTTCCTTTGCTGAAGGACTGTGACATGGAACTGTAAGTGAAATAAACCAATTGTTCTCCAAGTTACTTTTGTCCCTCTAGTTTTATTTAGCAATATAAACTTAAATAAGATACTACTACATGTTATATATGTATATTAATATGTATATGTTAATATAAAGAGTAGACTAACAGCTGTGGAGACTGATGAGAATTTGTAGTACAAGACACAACCACTTCTGTTTGGAACCCAGAAAAACTGATGGTATGTATGGAGCCTGCAGAAAGCTATTGGAGAGTTCCCTCTTGTTTGAGGAGGCTTGACTGTTGCTGTCATCACTGTCATTCTTTCCAGGCCTGCCACTGGGAAGGGTATGCCTCTTACTGCAGACAGGTTGGCATTTATTTTTTATCCTCAGTTCTGGTTGCAAATCTGTCTTTGAGCATCCTGAAGTAGCCTTTCCCAGACCTCCCACCAGGACTGATCTTTCTCCTATATTTCCCATATCCCTAGTCTTGGGTGTCTGCACTTTCCCAGTCCTCTGCCCTTGACCTCTAATATATTGTTTCAGATGAAGCCTTTATGTTCTTTTTATTGAAGCTCCATCCTTTACCTTCATTCCTTTTTGAGAAGTGAGAGGTGAGTCAAATACTCTCTCCAACAAAGATTACTTCATAAAGATGACCTGGAACACATCAAAATACACATCAAAAATGCAGAAATTATCTTGTGTCACAAGGCCACAAACATGGCGGGATATTTCAATAAGTATTTTTAGTGTTTGCTCAAATAAATTAAATGACAAATAAGAACACTAGAGATTTGAAGGGCATATAAATAATTTTGGCTTTAATAGATGTTATTAAACGTTGTGCCTCACAGCCATTTTAATCGCACTTTAGTGAAACACATTTTATAGTTTACTTTAATCATCTATACATCCCCAACTTGAAAACATCCCATTTTACAATTAACATCCTGTTTTTAACTAATATTAGAATAGTCACACTTTAAGAAACATTTTTATATCTATTACTATTTAAAAGCTAAGCCATTGTAAAGCCTTTGGCTTGACCAATATTTCTTACTCTTTGTGTCTTTCTGGTTTTTGTTTCTTTATTCTGTTTGTCTTGTTCATCAATTTTAAAACCAAACTTCACACAAAGTCATTTAGATTTCTACTTGGTTTCAATGCTTATCATAGGGCTTTCGGGTTCCCTATCTCCCTACCGTTTCCCATTATTGAATTCAGTGGCCTGGAGAATCTTTTAAGTACTTTTTTTTTTCAGGAAGAGAATGCAAATGTATTTTATAAACAAAGAATATGTGAAATCTGATTTTATGTTGTTTTTTTGCATAAAATAATTGGGTTACATTCATCCCTAACACTTGATATTTTCCCCCTTTCTATTAGAAGATGTTATCCAGATTATTTGTTAAAACATGGATTGATTTTCTACAGTACTCAATCAAATGTGACATGCAGCTTGGCTGCTGTGGTTTTTCCTGCAGTTTCTACTTCTTTTATCCCAAACCGCCAAAGTCCTCTCTTGTTTTTTGTTGCACATGAGACATATTTTCTCATTTTCCTCTGTTCCCTACACTGGGCCTTCTTTAGAAGGTGAATTTCTATTTGAGACATGATTACTTTGCTGCTTTACACTGCAGGCTATGTTTGAAGACTACATGCTCTCCCAGTGATTCACTTAATAAGTATATTTGACCACAAGTACTCCTGGCACTCCTGACCATAGATTCTAGGCATTATGGGTAAATCAATTAATAAAAAACAAACCCCCCAAAAGGGCAAAATTCTTTGTTTTCCCTGAGTGTATATTCTAGTACCAGAAATTGACACCACAAGAAAGCAAAGAGATAACATACAAGCTTTCCTTAGTGTTTGTACAGTCAGTTCCAAGAATCCTTAGAGATGCTGACACCCATATGTAATCAATGCTTACATTAAATGGAGTACTATTTGCACCTAATCTACATAAATCTTGCATATTCTTTAAGTAACCCCTATACTACATGTGTACCTAATATATTGCAATTGTTGTGTGCAGAATTTTTACATTTCATTGTTTATAAAATAATGACAAGAACGTCTGTTCATGTTTAGTACAATATTTACCATACATTTTTCTTGTTTCTTTTGATGTGTGTTTGTGTGTGTGTGTGTGTGTGTGTGTGTGTGTGTATAATGCTTGTACCTATGCACATAGAAGTTCAAGCAGATCACCATGTGTCTTACTCTGTTATCTTCAATGTTATTCCTTTGACAGAGAGTATTTCAAGGAACCTGAAGCTAGACTGGCAGCCAACAATCCATAAAGATCCTGTCCCTACCTGCCATGGTGCTAGAGTTTAAGTGCATATGTGGCCATATTCATCTATTTTTAGTGAAAGGACTAGAATTCAAACTCAATTCTTCCTTGTTCAAGTACTGTTACTAATGGGCCAGTCCTTTTACCACATGCTTTTGATGTGTGGTTATATAAATTCATAGGCACTGAACCCAAGGATGTGGAGGGCCAACTACATGTAGTATATTAAATAGTGACGAATTCAAAGGAGAAAAACAAGAGGAAGAGCAGCAGGAGTGTTTGGGGATGCTGCAAGTCACTTGTTGTAGGGTCAACTGAAAAGCAGTTGAGATTTGAATTACACAATATGACTTGATGGAGGATATCATTGTATAATCATAAGAAAGAAATCAAAGATAGGCAACAATAGATTGTGCTCATGCCCTAAGACAAAAATATGTCTGATATGCCCTAAAACATCAACAATTCCAAGGGACTACAGAATCAAGTACCAAGAGAAAGTGATAGAAGTCCATGTGTGTTGCCAACCGCACTACCCCACGCTTGGGAGCCAAAATGTTGCAGACTGCTCTGCCCCATGCTTGGGGGCCAAAATGTCAGAGACCACTCTATCAATGTTGGAACCTGCACTGCCAAAAGCCCTGGGGGCTTAATTGTTAGAGCCCACACAGCCCCAAGCTGCTCTGGTCCACAGGTTGGGGTTCAACAAGAGAGACATTGAGGATGGATGTGAAGAATGGAGACCAGACAGAGTGTGATTCAATCCCATTTATTCTTCAGTCTCTCTTCTTCTCTCCAAGTCCCTAGTTCCTAGCACCAAGTCTCAGGTCCTAATCCTAATTCCAGCTGTAATAAATCTCAAGTCCTTATCCTGTTCCAGCTGGTAGTCTCTTTTCTAGTTCCAAGTTTCTCTTTCTGAGTTCTAAGTCTCAAGCCTCAAGTGCCTAATCTCAAGTTCCTAGTTACAAGTTACAAGTGTCTGGTTCCTAGTCTCAAGTCTCAAGTTCCTAAATCTAAGTTCTTCCCTAGTTCTAGTCCAAGTTCTAGTCTTTTGTCCAAGTTTGAGTGTTCTCTTCTGTCTGCCTCTCGCCTTTTATATGTCTCACTTCTAAGTCTCGCCTTTAAGTCTTGTCTCTAAATCACACCTTTAAGTCATGCCTTTAAGTCATGCCTTTAAGTCTCACATACCCAAGGGAAGATCCTGGGTATCTAAAACAAGATGTTATCAGAGTGTGCTCAGCTGTTGTAGGCTGTTGTAAACAAGTCTCTTGTCAGGGTATATGGCTCAAGATGGCTGCAAGAATGATAGCCGCCTTCTGTCGGCTCCCCACACATGTGTGTCTGAACTTAGCCTAGAACAGATCCCACAAGGATCCCAAACTTATATGGGACATGGTGAGTCACTACTGGAAGAGTCAGTCCTAGATGATGTTGTACTTTGATAGTTCAGTCTTTCTGGTGTGCTAAGAAGAGGTAATGTGGGAAGTGGAAGAATGAAGACACCAACCAGGGAAGTATTTCAGTATGTAGAGGACATTTTGTTGGCCTGGAGAGAGGTTAGCAGTAGAGACTGTGCAAAATATTTAGATTTTCAGTATATTTTGGAGTCAGGAGAAGAGTCTGACAGACTGACTATGGTGTGTGAAATGAAGAATAACATAAGATTGACTCTAAAGCTTTGAAACAGAGTAATAAAAATGGAAGGGTTGTCATTGATAGAGATGAAGGAGAGATAGTAGTCTTGAAGAGCAAGACTCTGAAGCTTTAATTTGGTCATGTTGAATTTGAGAAGGACACAGAAATACAGAAATCTAAAGTTGCTTTTGAAAAAATGAAGTTATTGATTCCTTATTAAATAAAATTAGAAGTTCATGTATGGTTTCATATATGCTTCATATACAAAGCCTGAAAACAATTTAATACAATAGTTTACTGCACCTTCATTTTGGATGTGATTCATTATTTGAGGTCAGGTGTGGAATTTTCCATTATTGTGTCATGTTAGCCTCAAAAAAAAAATAGGAAGTAAAGTTTGAAGCACTCTAGAGTTTGGCTTTTGAGATGTTTAAAGATGTTAAACATCTACCATAATTCACTCCAGGAAGTTGGATACTGTCACCTTTGTCATTGAATTGTGACATAGATTTGGCTTGAATACAACAAGATGACTCATTGGGATCACTACAGGGTGTATTATATACATGATATAGCACACATGCATGTGTGGGCACATACATACACTGTCTTTCTCTCCTTCTCCCTGCTCCTGCCCTCTCATTGTCTTTATCTGTTTCTATCTCTCCCTCCCACCCTCTCTTTTCCCCTCCCCCCCAAAAAGGGAAGAAGTCAGAAGAGAGTAAAGCTAAAAAAATAGTTGAGAGAAAAACTATAGGCAACTATAGGCACGAGTGAGAATTCCATCCATATGTAGAGTGTGGAGTACAGATAAATTAAAGACAGTGACAGGAAATGCAATAAAGAGATTGCATGACAGTAATTATCTGTGTGTATCATGGTGGAGCTGGGGTTTCCTGTTGTCCTTCTTCCCCAGTGACATCATAAAGATAGACATAGGTGATAATCAGTCAAGAGTCATATGGAGAGGAAGACTTGGAGACTTAATGTATGTTTGTATTTCTTATCATATAGCCATGCATTTTTATTTAGTGTAATGACTTCCCATCTCTTTTATTGATTGCATGCTGTTATCTTTGTGGAAGGAGAAAACATAACCAATAGACTTGGCACTAGAGATCCACTTGTGGGAGCAGGCAGTCTGGAGCTCTGTCTGAGAGTCACCAGAAGCCAGGCTTCTGAGGTGAGGATCAGATGAAACATTTAGGTCTTGTCTGAGTAGGGGAAAGGGGTCACACAGCCCAAACTGAAATTTTCACTGCTAGCTTGGGATGGAAGAGAATGGGACTGGTGTCATGGCCTAATTACCATGGCTGGTGGCACTGAAGTGCTGTGGATACATTTAACCAGTGATTTCAAATGTGGAGCCACAAGGCTAATAGACACTTTATATTCAATATTTTCATTTGTGACTCATCAATGCAGAGCTTGTCCTGGCTTATTCACTACATGGAACACCTGTATTGCATGTATTTTTCCTATATAATTTCCCAGGTAATTAGTTTTATAGAGTATTGCCATTGGTACATCTTTCCCCCCTTTCCAAGCACTCCTGGGGATATTTGAAATACTGAAAAGATACCTTACCACATAACTCTGTATTTAGAAGCTGAATGAGCATAAACATACTCCATAGCAGCAGTATCAAGTATTACTTGCTTTTATAAGCAGAATTCCCAGACAGCCTCATGCTTGGAAATACATTCATCTCCTCACAGCTGTGGAGACTTTTTTCTTACTGTAACTCCAGGATGATATATAAGACCCGGGGGGGGGGGAAGTTGGCTTTTCTAGCCAGGTTTTCTCTATTCTTTTTTTCTCCACCATAATCTCATGAATTCACTATCTTTCACCTTTTTTTTTTTAATCTCTAGAGGTATTCTAGATGCATCTACCTGACAGACTTTTAAGCACCAAACTTGAAGGTTACAGGATCATCTTCTCTGATCTTCCATGTCTTCTGCAACAGGTTGCTGAGACTTTAAGCACTACCTACTTTTACTGATTGTATCCCTGAGTCTCATGGCCCAGGGTTCTAGTGTGCCCTGTATCTGAACCTGACAGGTTACTACTGTAACCTGTGATGAATAGAAGGGTTGACTTTGTTTTCCTGGTAGAAAAAAAATAAATTTTCTGTTCCTCTCTTTCTCAAAATCACTCCCTTGTTCTCAAAAGTGACTTTTGGATCTTCTTGGGTGAAAATAGGCCCTATACATTGCTGTGCTGATATGGAAGGATCTTAGAGGAAGGAACCACAGGAAATGAGTGAGGACATGATATGACATATGGATCAGTGACCCAAGAACAATCAGTATATACACAATACACTATATAATTTGTATAAAATACTGTGATAATTAATCTTGACTGACATCTTGTACGAGTTTTGAGTCCCCTAGGAAACACCCCTTTGGGTAGGTTTGTGAGGGTATTTTGAGAGAGATTTAGCTGAAGGGAGAAGTCCCATTCTGAATGTTGGTGCCACCATCCCATGGACTGGGATTCCTGGGCTGCATAAAATAGGAGAATTGAGTACCACCATTTGCCATTGTCTTCCCTGACTGTAACAGAGTATGACCAACCACATCACAGTCCTGTTGCCATCCCTTCTATGCCATGATGGAGTGTAGTACAAACCAGGAGCCAAAATGAACTATTTTTTACTTAAGCTCCTTTTCAGAGGCATTTTGTCACAGCAACAAAAAAGTAGCTAATATAAGTCTATACTACCTTATTTGTCAGATTATTTATATCATGTGTCATCTATCAATATCATTTTTCATTATATGATTATATAATATTTTAGGTAGTAGTTTATCTTTAGACTGATACTGTTGGTTTCCTTCACAAGAGTTAGTATATAGTTTGTAATAACATATTACATGTGCTAATTATACAAAATGCATATAAGAATAAGCAATATTAATTTAAAGATGAAATAGTGCCTAACATTCTTTATTAATGGATGAAAAATATAAATAATTGAATATCCTCCATTATATTTCTTAGGTCTAAGTACATCTGTTTGTGACAGATCAATCCACAGATTTATTTCTAGGTAGAGTTTATTTAACTTTTTAGCCTTATTGACAAAGATATTCACATATGTATGCATACATACACACACACATTTGCCTGATTTTACTAAGTCATGCTATTAATTATTTTAATCTTATCTGACAAATGTATAAAATTTTTCCTGGAGTTTAGCTCATAAGACCCTATTTGTATTTGGTTTATGTGTGTGTATATGTTGTCTGTGCACATGTGTGTCTGTGGGTGCATTCCTGTTCATGCATGCTGCTATCTATGCATGTGTGACTGTGCACATGTGACTGTGCACATGTGTGTGTGCACACACATATGCATGCATACATGTTCATACATGCAGAGACCAGAGGAGGAGGTTGAGTGTTCTGCTCTATCATTTTCCATTTCATTCTCTTGAGACTGAATATTTTACTAAACCTAGAGATAGGCTGGAAGCCAGAATGGCCCAGAAATCCTCCTGTTTCTGTCTCTCAGAAAATACTGCATTTTCTGAAGGCACAGCCATATCTAATACATGGGTTCTGGGGTTTTAAACTCATATCTTTATGCTTATTCAGTGACCAGTCGGTGTTGCCTATTGGTTTATCCCTCAGCCTCTTAAGTAGCATATGGTTTATATTTACTTGCCACCCCAGAAGATCATCACTCTGGAAGCTCATATAATTTCAGGTAGCTCAGTGTAGATATTGGGCAGAATATCATCTCTGAGTGGTAAAAAGTGTCAGAGGGGACACATTGTTTTTCCATGATAACTTCGCATCTTGTTAGGAACGTTTGGAAAGATTCCATTTTATAAAGAATGTCCTGGAGTTGGAGACATGGCTTAGTGATCAAGAGCACTTGCTGCTTTTGAAGAGGAGTGGAGTTTAATTCCCAGCTCTTATGTCAGGAGCTCAGAAGGGGATCCTATCACTTTTCTGGCCCTTGTAGGCAACTGTGCTCATGGTCACAAACCCTTACACGTATAAATAGAATGTAGTTAAAAATAAAAGAAAGCCATTATAAATAGCACAGAAAAACAGCAGACTGGAAGGAGGGTAAGTGACTAGAGCCATTTTGAAAAAAACAGTGAAATCCCTTTAAATATTAAAAATAGAATTACCATATAATCTGGAAACCGTACTGCAGAGCTGTGGGGCATGTGGGCTATGCCAATAGAGGAACTGGTGTGTATGGAACTGGCAAGGCAGAGCAGTGTTCAAATCCTGGAAATCTCAAAACTTGAGACCAGCAGAAACATAACTAACTCCCTCCCTGTTTCTGTGCCTGCCTTGGAGCACGTACCTGGAGACTCACATCAGATTGTCATAGGTATTAGTCAGTCATGTGGCACAGCATCTGGAATTCTTTCCCATGCAAATAGAGCATCGTCAGTACAATAAGCCTTCAGCCAAAGACCTTTTCCCACCCTGGATAGTCCAACCTCCTTTGCCAAAACTATATAACCCTTTGTCCATCCCTCCAAAAGCATATGTATTCAAATCCACCCCAATAAAGAAATATACTATCTGATCATCTCAGAAAGCTAAGAAATCTAAGACCATCTCAGAAAGCTGCTTTAAAGATTACTGGAGAAGGCCTTCTCTTAAAAAAGTTGCAACATTAAGATCTTCAAAACGGCATCCCCAACTCATTCTCATGACTCTGCTTCATTCTTTTACTCTGGTGAGCAGCCATGTCTGAAAACCTCCCAAAAGGGAGAAATGGGAAAACCCAGAATCACAGCATTTGTCCTAGACTCCACTTCACCCCTCCTGGCCTTGCACACAGTATTGTCTAAATTCCTGGAGGGAAAAGATGGACTGCAGACCCCACCAGGTCTGGATGTCACCAAGCCAGTTGAATTGGGGAGTGCCCATACATCCTGGGAGGAGTCGTGGATTCTGGAACCTTATAGAGCTGAAGGAAACAAAATGAAATCAATATTGTTAACTGTTTGCACTATCATGTCTGTTGTACCATTACTTATAGTTGGCTAGATATAGAAACAACCTAGATGTGTAAATAGATGGGTTCATAATCAATATGTGGTATATACATACATATATTAAAATATTGCTATATTTAAAAAAAGATCCTGCACTTTGATGATGAAGATGAACCTGGGGGATACTATTATACCCAGAAGGTACTGTTATAATCTAGACATGTCTAAACTAGACAAATTCACAGGTGCATAGAGTGAAATGCTGGTTTTTAAGTTAGTGGGGATAAGAAAACAAGGACATATTAGTCAGAGGGCGAAAATCTTTTATTTACAGAAGTCTTAGAGGCTTATATATAACACAGTGCCTGTAGTTAACAGTACTACAATATATAGTTAACAAATATGCTAAAAATGTAGATTTCTGTCATATGTTCTTAATATACACAATCTAATTATAAACAAAGCCACTGGGAAGAAAGTTTTGTAGTTGAAGCATAGATTCATGGCATAGACTGATAGCAGTATACATATGAACTCATCTCCAAAATCATCAAATTGTATACGTTAAACACACATGGTTTTTTATATAGCAGAAAGAATGGATAAAAGAGAGTGCAAGAGTAGAGAGGGAAGAGGGTGGGAGGAGAGGAAGTATGAGTGAGGGAAAGACTGAAAAGAAAACACAGCCTGCCCTATGAGAGTATGGCATTACTCTACTCTGTCTACGCCACAGTATTTCTCTGTATCCTACAAAATACATTAAATTCTAAAGTGACACACTGGCTGGTTTTGGAGACACAAAGGTGGTGAAATGAGCCTTAGCTTGTATGATGGCATTTAAAATGAGCCACATGCTGCATTCAGATAGTGTCATAAGTAATATCCATTTGAACTGATGATGGCCAGTATCAGGGTATGGAGGAAATGGTTATACAGGGTGTGCTCCCCATTCCTGGATTGTACAACCTCATAGCATAGGGATGTTACTTCCTAAAAGGTGTGTGGGAAGTAGATACAAAAGTGGGAATGCCAGAGCAGGCTGATAGGATGGAAGCTGCCTTTGATCTTCTGGTGAGGATGCTGAGTAGAAGGTTAAGTGGGCTGGCTCCAAGTAGAGGCCCTGGTAGCTTACTCTGTGCCTGAGGTCTATGAAGTAAATCTTGCCAGTAGGCAGATTTCCTTGAATCTTGCTGCTTTCACAGGAGGGCTTACTTTTCCTACAGCTTCAAACTACAGAAGCAACGGATGTGGGCTGCTTTGATCAGGCTGGAGCAGCTCATTTTGTGGTCCAGCTCCAGGTACTGGAGGTCACTGCACAATTAGAACTCTACTGAGCTTGGCTGAGCATGTAAGTTGAACCCATGAACTTACACTGAGGATTGACCTTGATGGAACACAACTGATGGTTCTGGTGTTCAAATGCTGATACCTGCCTCCATAAGATCCACTCAAATGTCCATTTTTGTCCCCATGTAGCTCTACAGCACTTCCCTTACTCCCTCTGTCTCTTCCTATGGTTTTAGTTTCTTACAGTTATCTGAGGTCAGAAAATATTTAAAATATAAAAAACACCAAATAGAAAAATATTAGGTAGATGGCGCCTAAGGTTGAGACCTAGCCTCTGCATGCTTGCTCACACATGTGCAAACATCTTCCCTAACTCAGGCACACAAAGAATGGTTCTAAACCACAGGAATATTTTATTACAGGGCATTTTTATCATTGTCTTATTTCACTATGAGTTATTGATAATAATCTCTCACTATGCTTAATTTATAAATTGCACTTAATCATATATATATACATATATATGAATATATATATATATATATATATATATATATATATATATATATATATATATATATATCTTGTATTGGTTTCATCATATGCAATAAGGCAAAAATACCATACCAATGACAGGAATCCCTGTACATATAAAATCTTCCCCTTTATCCCTGACATAAAAGAACAATTCACTAGCTACGTAGATATTTATCCACCCCACAGATACATCACATGCACAAGAGTCCTCTTCTTCATACACACACACACACACACACACACACACACACACACACACACACACACACACACACAAGGAAAGTATAGTAGATGTAGATGTATATGTAAGGGTTTAATAGTATTGCTTTTAGAGACCTGCTGGGGATCTAGGGACGTATCTGCCAGTAGAAGGGAGCCATTTGAATGTACTATACCTCTGTTTTGTCTCTATGCCTACTAGATTTACTGTCTTGGAAACAACTCTTGGACAGGTCACACTGTTCTTTGAGTGTGCATATGCATTCCCGTCTGTAGCCTTAGCAGCAGAGCTATGTGGCTAGGATCACAGGCTCCAGAATATGACAGCTGCGTTGATAGCTCAATTCTTTCTGACATGTGTTTCTTCATTTAATTTATTCCTCCACCTTGTCTTGGTTTCATCATATGCAATAAGGCAAAAATACCATACCAATGACAGGAATCCCTGTACATATAAAATCTTCCCCTTTATCCCTGACATAAAAGAACAACTCACTAGCTGCGTAGATATCTATCCGCCCCACAGATACATCATATGCACAAGAGTCCTCTTCTTCATACTGTATTACTTACAGGGTTTTTTCCCATAAGGCAGTGGCTCTCAACTTGTGGGCCATCATCCTTGGGGGGGGGCGTCAAACAACCTTCTCACAGGGGTTGTCTAAGATCATCAGAAAACATAGATATTTACATTCCAATTTATAACAGCAGAATTATAGTTATGAAGTAATAACAAAAATAATTTTATAGTTGGGGTTCACCACAACACTAGGAAGTGTATTAAAGGGTTGTAGCATCAGGAAGGTTAAGAAGCACTGCCATGAGGCTTCTTTATTTGCTGGTTTCTTATGATACATTTTGTAAGGAAGTACTTTTACTCCTTTGTGAGCAAACACATTATTATTTAGCTGATGTTGTTTCTGGTGAAGTTTACATTTTTGTACTTCTATAGTGATTGGTTGTTCTCTCACCTCTTAGAACATTGACCCCATTGATTTTTTCCTTCATTAACTAGTCCTTCCTTCCCTTTTATTTATATGACTCCTGACAACTGGCTCAGCATTGTATGAGGTGGAGATCATTAAGACTCTCATAGTCTAATAGACAAACTGGCCTATCAAAACCTATTCCAGTTCAAGGGTCAGGACAGAGTTGTTGCTGATTCACTCAGCTGCAGCTATTGGAAATTGGTGGCAGTCCCATCCTGAACTGTCACTCACAACAACCCTGAAATGCTCTTCCCATCAAGAAGGTGTAAGATTCTTGAAAACTGTAAAGGAAGTCAAAAGATAATATTCCTGTTCCTACCCTCTTGAGAACTAGTTGTTGAGAGAGACAGACTCGTTTTCAGCCTTATTTTTTCTTGTGGTCAGATCATACATTTGACTCTTTTCCAGTGATGGAAATTGAGTTTTGTGGGTAACTATTCCCATCCCCTTCACCCTCTTCATCATCGCTGACATTCTTCATTCCACCAAAGGAGATTCATGCACAAGTCTGAAATGTTTTAGAGGCTCTCTCCTTTGCTTGTATTGCCCTCTCTTCCTGTAATGCACATCAGTTCCTTACTCAGTCAGTCACCATCCTGTCTGATGAGATTCAGCTTCTCTAGCCTCCCCTGACACCAGGAATAGGTCTTAGCACCCCTTTCCAGCTTGGTTGAAGCATTGACGTTCCTGTCTGTCTGCTTCTTGAGGCAAAATTGTGTCTTACGTTGGTCATCTCTCAGTAAAAGTTAGCTACAAGAAGGGTAATGTGTCAGGGCTCAAGCAGATGTAAGAGGACAAAGGTCTCCTGGAGCAGGCCAGCACGGCCTCTGAGGAGTGAGCAAGTAGCCTCTCTGTTGAGCATGCCCAGAGCTTCCTAGCCAACCCCTTTTGCAGTATACTGCCTCACTCTCAATACAGGAAAGGAGCTCTTCTCTTTGCCCACCCCTGCCCTTGTCTTCTGACTGCAAACACAGAGGGTGCTGTTGGCTTCCAGACACCCACTGTCCCCTTGACCTTTCCCAGAATCAGTGCCTGACTCTATCATAGCTGCATTAAGTCATCTGGCTGCATTTGGTACGACTCAATTGACTGAAGCTTTCACGGCAATTGCTTTTATCTAAAATTTGAAGAACCCACTTTGGTAACAATTTTTATTCCAGCTGCGCATTTTCAAAGCTATTAAGTGTACTTTGTCCTCAAAATGGGGCCGAGCCCTTACTTGGGGGTCAATGCTTCTGCTTGGTACACCAGGCTCTGGAGAGGCCAGATCTCTCCCACTTCTGTCTGAGCTGAAAGCATGAGGGTGCATGTTCTGCCTAAATTTACCCATGCCTGATCTCCCCGGTGTGGACACTTAGCACTGGCTCCCTGGAGACTGCAAGTCCCACATCTCTCCCCACAGGAGGCAGGGACCCTGGGGATGGTATTTTTATCAAGGGCCACAGTGTAGTGTTGTTCCTTGGAAGTGTTCAAATTTCAAAGGCTGCATCTCACTGTGTGCCTGAGGCTTGTAAATCAGTTGTCTATAGACAAGCTTGGGTACCTAGGGATGGCTGAGAATGTGAAGCTGACCGAGCAAAGAGTCAGAGGAAACTAGATAGCAGGAGGCAGGTAGTTCTATAAGCAGTAGTCTCAGTCAGTGTCCTGATCCTTCATCCTGGTGGCCTCCTTCCCCGTATGATTGTGAGATTTTCCCTTTCCTACTCAATGTGCTCCTCCTGACCCCACTTCACACCTGGACGCTGTATTAATATGCTCACATGAGGCTTTGACTAGGAGTTTATGGGCAGAGATGACAAGGTGCTGGTTATGAAGCCACCCTGATAAGAATTAAGTATTTCTCTGTATGAGTAATCATCCTCAGGAAGCTGTCTTATGTCCATGTAAATCCCAGAAAGAGCAGGCATGAGCGGGACCAGCGTGTCAGCTGCGGTAGAGTATGCCCAGTAGGACCTATGAAAGCAGAGGCTCCCTTTCACAACATCCAGGTTCCAGGTAGCAGAGGAAAAGAACATGGTTTGCCTGAGTCTTCCAGTGTTTTGTCATTCCCCATTAACTAGCTGATAAGATATCTTGAGTTTTTGAGATGAGTAGATATGTCCTTGCTATTGTTTGTCCAAGGTGATTCCCTCAAATTCTCTTTTCTTTTGATCACAAGTTCATCCTTTCTGTAATAAAACCAAGTGAATGACCTTTAGTAGCACTTAAGGTGAGCCAAGAACATAAATACCTATTCAAACCTTTTGTAATCTCACAAGTATGTTTTCTTAGTATTTCTACCTCACAGATGAGGAAACAGAGCCCCATAGAGAATAGCTAATATTGTCACTTAGCATAGCCATGGAAGTCATGGTACAGAAGAATTGGAGCCCACCAAGTCTGGCCTCAGGGCCTGACATTGTCTGTTACTCACTATTACTTCCTCTCCATGGTTTTTCTTATTAGGAATCCAGAAAGGATATAAGCTCAGTTTTATCACATAGCATAATGCTGATGTAGCAACTGTTACATGTTAGAAAGCTTGCCATGGGCAGGAATAGAAGTATTCCCAGGATAAGAAGGGCTAGCATGATCAAGCTATATATACCATTCCTGAGGTTTGACCAAAATGGAAATACTGACCTCAGGCCATGGATAATTAACTACATCAACAGGCTGACAGCCAAAGTACATGACTTGAAACTGAAAATGAACTCCCAGACAGAGTTATTAATTTAACAGGCTGGCAAGCCAAGGATGGGTAAAGTTCTGCACAGAGCCTTACCAACCTAACACAGAAGTGCATTGCTTATGATAATGCATATTCCACAATGGGTAAGGAAGGCTTTCATGTCAAAAAAACCTAAGAGAGGCCCAGTCTGGTGTATGTAATAAAATGGGAGAGATGTGGAGAGATTTTGGGGCTGCCTGGCAGGAATCTGACATTGGCCAAGGATAAGGAAATGGACTGCAGGAAGGACTCTGACATTAGCCTGGAACAAAGAAGTAATTTCAGGCGGAAATCTAAATCTTAAACTAGAACAAAAAAGTAGGCTTCAGGCATGAAAATGGCTTTGGGCTAGGACAGGAAAGTAGGCTCAGATATTTGGGTCATCCTGATAAGCCCTTAGAAATAATAAGCACAAGAGTGATCATGGGACTCTGTTTATTGTCTTGCATGTTCTTTGACTATCTAGGTTTACTGTCTTGCTTGTTCCTTGACTATTTGCATCTATTGTATTGCTAGACCCTCAACCTAGAACTGACCTTAATACATGCATGTAATTTAAACAGTATAAAGGCAATAGAGGAGGAGGAGGGATGGATAGGGGATTAATGGGTGGGATGGGGAAGTGGGATGGCATCTGAAATGTAAATAAATAAAATATTGAACAAGTAAAAAACAAAAAAGAAAGGTTGCCATTTGGCCCTGAGGTCAGAAGTGGATCAAAAGGGTCTCATAATGTTAAAGACACTTTAGGCATTGCCCAGCAAGTTGGAGATTCCAGGCTCATGGGTCCTTTCTTGCTCCCAAGATGATGATACTGAAGCAAGGGCAAAGTCCATGTGGTATTTCGCTGCACTGTGGTTCAGAGCATGACTCCTCTGAGGTTGAAAGACCTAATGTTGGAGTTGCATAAGTGGGGTAATGAGTGTCAAGTTAAAAAGCTGTGTGGCCATATAGTCTGCTGAGGCTCAGGTTAGTGAGTTCTAATAGGGAGGGCTTGTAGACCAAAGGTCTACAGATGATAATGATTAGAACAGATTGTTGGTAAGATTTATAACCTGGAGGCACAGATCTCTCTCTAAGTCAGGCTGGAGTTTTCTTGACTGATGCCTTGGGCAAGTAAGCAAGTATTAGAAACAAGTTCTTACCAGCCAATAAAAGTAACTGTCACTCATTTCCACCCTCTCCTTCCATTCTCTTCCCTCATTTATTCAATAGTACTTATTAATCCAGAGGTATCAGTGTCTAACATAGGCACTATGAGGGTAAATGCAAAAGCTAGTACATTGTAGCTAAAGCCATTTCTAGGCTGTCCACTTTCATCTCTATATTAAGAATGTGGTACCCTTGGCTAGAATTCATTTCCTCTCCTATGTGGAGGGAGGGCTACACACCCTCAGTCATGTGACCTATTTCCAAGTGAGAAACACAGGAAATTTCTTTTTTTCAATCCCACCAGAGCTGAATAACTGAGGATGACTGGTGACAATATACATTTTAAACTCAAATCCCAGCTGAGGGAAAAAACAATGGAGAGAGACAAGAAGCACACAGTGTGTGGAAGAGGGAGAGTAAATTGTTCAAGACACAAGAGGAAGGGAATTGCACGTATTGTACCCTCATTTCATGTAAATAAGGCAGGTACTGCTGTTTTAATAGGCTCTAGAAAACCAAAGGGGCCCAAAGGGAGAATGTACTGGTAAGAAATTAGATGCAGATTTGGGAGAGAAACAGTCAGAAGCTCTTACTAGCAAAAGTTACAGGATGGGGTGTTTTTAATTAGGCTGAACTTGTAGAAGCCCAGCCAGGGAGAGGCCAGGGTAGCTGAAACTCTGTTCAAGATCTTGGCTGTTGAATGAGTGTGACAATGAGGAAGGCTCTGAATGCAACTGTGCCAAGTCAGATGCCATCAGGATATGGTTAACCCATATGAAGAGGACCTGCAATCTGGCCAGTTATTGCTATCAGCTCTGAACAGGGATGGGGAGGGAGAACTGAAAACTTGACATTTGTGCAGTAGGGCTTCATAAGCATCCAAGCATAGTGTATGTTTGTTGAGTTGGGCAGATCTGCAGAAATAAAGTCTCCTAGCAGGGGTCTGAAAGAGAGATCTTCAGAAAGCCTTGCATATTAACTCTAGCCATTGGTTAATGCCTCGGGCGGAATGCTCTCTGCCCTTGAACACACCTGTGCAGAACTATTATCATTTTGTGACAAGATAGATCTGGGACATATGAAAGTTAATGGTTTCTTTTACATTGTTTATTTCAGAGCCAAGAAGCCTAGGCAAAACTTTCAGGAGACAAGTAGAAGTGGAGCTTGGGATAGAACATTCTTGCAGCAAAGATGTCATGAATGGGTGCAACTGGATGTGAGGCCAGTGGGAAAACACTCAATCCTAGGCTCTGACAAGGACAGAAAAGCAATATTCTAGCTAGCTGTGTGCCATCATGTGTGGAACATGGAGTGGACTGGCCTGGGTTATATCCTAGCTCAGCCATACTAGCTGGGTTACAATGGGCAAGTCACATAAATGCTTCTTGTCTCAGTTAAAAGAAACTTGGTATGAAAATGAGTCCACATTTATAAAATACTGATGATACTAATGATACTAACTTGTGCAAAGCTAAGTTTCATATAGGAGCTTATTAAGTTAAAGAAAATGTAATTTTAATGGAAAACACAAGGAGCTCATACATGATAGGACAGCATAGAGGAAACTGAGAAGCTGAGCAGAGGTCTGGATACTACTATATGGAAAGGTTGGAAAGGGGTATTATTAATTCACTGAACATGGACTGGGAGCAAGATGAGGAGTATTTTAGGTTGGGTGCCCAGTTTTCCGATCACTGGATAATTAGAAAGAACCATGGACTCTCTCAAATGGAGAAAGGAGAGTATATATCCTTCTAGATAGAGTAATCCTGGCAGTGTGTGATCTGCAGAACCAATGGAGGCAAGGTGATGTCACAAAGTGACTGCCACATAGGCCACTGTTTCCCTGAAACCATCATAGTGGGAAGCCACAAACTATACAACTGAGTCTTTGCTTCACTGGGTACTCTAACCTTTGAACTTTTTTCTTTGGGGGCAAATTTTGTGCAGGAGACATGGAAGTACCAAAGCCATGGAGACAAGAGATTGATGATATCTTTTGATCTTTTAGGCTCACAGGTAAATCTTGCCATAAAACAAGTTGGCAAGCCAAGTATCTATTTTTTCAATTAATTAATTTATTTTTATTTATTCATTTTACATCCCTATCGCTGCCCCCTCCCAGCCACCCACCCCACAATCCTTGGGGGAAGGATTGAGGGCCCCAAAGGGGATAGTAACTCCACAGGAAGACCAACAGAGTCAACTAACCTGGACTCTCAGAAACTGAATCACCATCCAAGTATCTATTTTAACTAGAGGTGCAACTTGGGTGAACTTGAATATGGAGGGTTCCCTAGTGTTGTACTGTTTGCTTTGGTCTGGAAACAGAGCATGAGATTTCTGCTTCCCAAGCTCACTATTCCTTTGGACAGAACTCTCCCAAACCCCACCTTTACATTTCTTGCCATAACTACACTTGACCTGCAATTGCTCTGCAGCCATGCAAGCATGCAAGCACACTTGGGTCATGAGGGAGCAGTGGAGTGCGCTGTTCTTCTACCTAATGATTTTCTCTTGACTCATGGCTGTTGAAGTGCTTGTAAGACAGTAGGGAATCAGCGTTGAGACTTCAAAAGCAAAAGCTCCCGGTAGTGGATTTTGTTTGCTGGAAGTAAATTAATTGAACAGCCCTGTGAAGAAAGAAAGAGGCAGTGGGGATTGAACCAGATGGAAGCAGAGGGCCAGAAAGTCAAGTTGGTTGGGGCAAAGATGGGGGAAAGTAAAGCAAAATGTTTCAATAATTATGATAGATACTTGGTATTAATCAAATTAACAGTCACCTCGAGACTTGGCTCCATCCATGCTCATTACCTTCTGGGCTTCAGCCAGCTGTTGAAGGGCTTTTAGAAGCTCCTGCTAAGTCAGGAACAGAGATGAAGATGGAAGAATTCCCTCTAGGACTCAGCCCCTCTGGGTCTTGCCATGCATGTGAACTTGGCTCATGACAATACCATCTGGAATTTCTTCCACATTTGCCCTTGAGAGTTGCAGGAGAGTTTTTTTCAACACTGTCCTTGACCTCAAGAAGCTGGGGAGAAAGGCTTTTGGGTATCCTCTGGGTTAAAAAAAAAATAAAAAGCATAGCTGTCTTCTTCTCTAACAGGGTGCATGTTTGGAATTGCTGAGAGTGATGAAATACTTTATCTTACTGGAAGAGGCAGTTTTATACCATTCTTAGACTCTTTGAAACTATTTTTGACCATTTGTTCATATCTCTTAAATCTCCATGCAGGGGTTTGAATAGTTTCTATTTCCTTTAGACAGAGGCCTCCAGTTCATGTTTGTGGTGGATACTTCAGGGACACCTGTGTACTTTAATCCATACACAGTAAGTGGTGAACAGGCATTTAGTATCCCAGTAGAGAACAGTAAACACAGACTTAAGCCTTGAAGTATGTAATTTATTCTACATGAGTAGATCCAACTTACAAAACTTGGGAAAATCCATACACCTTTGTGCATCTCATTTCTTTCTTTTTTTTTTTTTTAAATGAGGGTCTGATGACTAGAGTTCCCAGGAGGGGTTCTGGCAGCATCATTTATGTATAATTATATATTGAGACATATTGCTATATAAAGGTCCATAAAGGTCATCAAGTGATTAAGAAGAAGCCTAGAAGTCATTCTATCCTCTTTGATATCTCTAAATCTCTCTAGGCTCCACAGTTCAGGCATGGCCCATCCAAGGATATCTCCTATCTCCTCTACAAGGATTTTCACATGGTCTGTCTGGTCTGTGATTATTTTGCTCAGATTGTTATCTTGCTAGGTAGAGCAGTATTTCCCTAGCCTTTAAAACACTGGAGAATCTGATCTCTAAACCCAAATAGGTCTCACTTCAATTTTCATACCACTGAAGGCAGGAAAGCAGCTTGGTAAACACAGTTTAAATGTACAAATCATTATATTTTCAGTAAGTTCTCATGCTTGTGAAAACAGAGTCCTGGAGCTTAGCTGTTGGGCACCTGACCTCTTGCTTACCCTTTGATTCTCATATATTTTTCTTCCTTCTATGAGTTGAGATTCTGATATCTTTAGTCACATGGAACATCACACCTAGAAAAGTCATTTCAGAGGAAATATTTGCTCAGATCTGCCAAAGTCTATTTGTCCAATCCTTGTGGCTGAACTATGGATTTCTCTAGGCATTATTAATAACAATATTTTTGTTTAGAAGAATTTTAAAAATGTGAAGGCTCTGATTGATTCCATGACAACCCTGTCAGGTGGTTTTCTGGTGAGCTGATACATATGAAAACACCTTATCACAGGACAGGTATAAGAGGGGTAGGTAAGAGCATCACTTACCTGTCAAAGTATGGTAGCACAGACTAATTAAATGTGATTACTTGTTACACCCAGGACCTTTAGAAATAGGCAGTGGATGGGGGAGGTTGAGCCCTACTCTTGTTGAGTAAGTGAATTATATTGAGTGAAGTGTTCAAGCTCTTGGCTTGAACCCTTCCTTGCACTTAAGTGATGTGGTGATAGTACTTATACAAGGAATGACAAAGAGATTAGCAGGAGTAGTCAACATAGAACACTGGGTGGGATACCTGATGCACAGTGATGCTCAGTACCTGGTAGGTACCACTCTCTTGAAAATACTGATGCAGAAATGGCTGTCTGCCTACCTCTTTCATAAATGGGAGATTTTCTCCTTTCTAAGTTACTAAACTATTCTAGGATAGTCACATGACCAAAGACTCAGATATGGAAGCCAAGGTATAAACCTTGTATCCCATTTCCAACTTAGTTAGGATACGTGACATAGAAAATGTTTTGTGGCCCATAGTCAGAAAATCATCTTTCTTTTAAGGATGCAACAGGAAGGTTGCCAGTTTGCTTGGTATTGAGAATTTCCTCTTACTGAGAACTTTAAAGTTAAAGCAAGGGCAATCTTTGGTCAACTCAAATGCCTAGTCATTTCATTTCATATTTGCAGCAATGAGATGAGATCCTGGCTCCAATCCTATCCTGACCAGTAGCCTTTCCTTTTAGAAACAAATATTCTTCCAAATCTGTCTCTTCTAAGTGTATACCATCTGGAATCTATGAAAGTTTTCCCATTGATAGATCTGTTCCTCCAGAATGTTCTCATTCTCTGAGATGCCAGTGTCTTCTGACACCCTCCAAAGAGTTCAGCTCTGTATCCCTCTTCAACTACTTTTTGAGCTCATAGACATGAGTGAGCCTCAGCACCTCACTACAGTCAAGAGTGAGGTCCAGGACCAGAGAACAAGGCATGGAAGAATTTGCTTGTCACTGATGCTACATTCTCTCTAGATATTAGGCTCTAGCCATCTAAGCTGTCTGGAGCTAAGGAGAATAAGCAATATGTTGGGCTGGGGAGGAAGGCTGATCATGGTGAGTAGTAAGAAACACTAGGGCTAAAATACAGTTGCAAGAAGGGAAAGAGAAGTACTGAGGAATCTAGGTTAGTGGCATGGTGCTCTCTTGGTACCACATTGTACCCTTGGTCTGGATGTAAACATCAAAGAAAGATAAGTAATTCCTACAAGTCAAAAGGAAAACAATAAGCAGAAGCCTTGTCAAAACACCCAATGGTATGTTTATGAAAAAGGGTGCAAACCTTTAGTAATCAGAGAAATGGAAATTCAAACTATGTTCAGTTATCAAAGGGGCTGAAGTCAAGCATCAGTTGTAGTTGAGAATGTCCAGTAACTCCACCTCCCTTGCTTTGTTGTGGAGAAGAATGGATTCATATGACCACTTCAGAAAATGGCTGGCTATCATGTACCAAAGACAGCTGTCCAACTACAACTATGGCTTAGCAATTTTACTCCTGCATGCGACTGGGGACTGAAATGTAACTACGTCTACCAATATAAGATTGGTTTATGGAAGTATTATCTAAAAGTGCTCCAAACTTGAAGTGAGGGTGTAGTTCAAAGGTCAAGTGCTTGCATAGCATACATGACACCCTGGGTTTGATCTTGTTCGTCTGTTTTGTCAACTTTACATAAGCTAGAGTCACCAGGGAAGAAAACCTCAATAGAGGAATATCCTCCATCAGATTGGCCTGTGGGAATGCCTGTGGGTCATTTTCATGATGAATGATGGATATGGTGGGTCAAGCCCATTAGAGTAAGTCCATCTGGGCAGGTGCTCCTGGGGATATAAGAAATCTAGCTGAGAAAGCCATTAAAAACGTGATCTGGTAAACATTGTTCTACCATGGTCCTTGCTTCAGTTTCTGCCATCAGGTTCTTATCTTGGCTTTGCTGGTGCTAGACTATAATCTGAAAGCTAACAGCAGCAACAAAAGTTTGTTTTCTTCCCAAGTAGCTTCTGGTCAGTGTTTTATCACTGCAACAGAGAAGCAAATCAGAACAAGAGGATTGAGAAACACTCATCTGGAGAAAAGATCATCAAACTGGCAAATCCAAATATCTATTAATGTCATGAAGAATAAATAATTATGATATAAAAATGAATAATGCTATGTAACCATAAAACAAAACAAATGCTGTTAGTATAACTTAGTCTTTCTCTCTGTTTTCATCTCTGTCTCTAACATACATACACACACACACACACACACACACACACACACACACACACAAATGCTGACAGTAATTTTAAAAATGGGCAAAACTAACCTACAGTTTTAAAAACAGGCCAGATACTCTCTGTCATGGAACTCCCAACTGGTGGCTACAAGAAGTCTGTGTAAGATGTAACAAGTTCTTTCACTTGACCCAAGTGGTGGTTTTGAAAATGACTTTACCTTGTGAAAATGATTGAGACACTTCTCATACTTACTTTTTGGTATATATAAACACCAACAAATAAATCTGTTTAAAAATGGTGGAAAGTTTTATCTAGAGTTTCCTTGACATTGAGCCATTTTGCACTTATGAGCAGGAAATCTGGGCTTTGGTTTCCCCACAATGCTACCTTGCTATCCAGAGCATGTCACAAAAGAAGGCATTCATCCTGTCTCTTTGGGTTTCATTCTCTAAGCTTGGTTCTTGTTCTCCAGTTATTTTCTCTCTTGGAAGACTCAATGGAACAATTGGCTCTTCTAGACCCAACATTCTTTAACTTCCCCTCTAGAGAATGAAACATGTTTTCTGTTTGTTTTGGCTCCAGACCTTCCTCAGACACCTGTTCTAGAACTCTGGCACACCGACTCCTGGCAATCTCCTCCCTTTTTCTAGCACCCCACTTCATTTTCAGGCCACTTAGTCTGCTTGCCTCCTCTCCTTTGTCCTTGGTTTTCAAGACATCCCATTTGGGCTGATCCCCATTCGGTGACAAGTTGTCAGATCAGCTCAGGCCTCAGTTCTGTTGTGTGATTTAAGCAAAAAAAAAAAAAATTGACTGGGGAAATTAGATGGAGGTGATTGCAGCTAAAGTGCTTTTTATTGAAGCTTTTGGAAAACGTAAATGTCATCAGTCTTGTCAAAGCCAGACACAGGAGAAAATAACAGGACTAGAGGCAAGCCAGGATACACGCTGGGACTGTACTAACTTAGAATTAGCCTTCCTATTTGTTATTATTTTTTTCTTTGTAGGTAGGGGAGTGGGAGAGGGAGGAGATGAGAAAACAAATAGGAGAGGAGTGCGGGACATGGTAAGGAGGGACCTGGGGGGAAATGCTAAATCTGAGGAGTGGTACTTATTCATTTTTAATTTTCCTAGAGTGTTGACTACATCCCTGTGACTTCCAAGCAACAGAGATGAGAACAAGTAGGGGCTGAAACTTCCAGTTTTGTTTAGAATTAAAAGAGAGGAGCAGGTTGGGGTGGCAGAGGAAATGGGATGATCAGACCTGCATAGTAGCTGAGACTGGCCAGGCCATTCAAGATACCCTTGTCTGGGACATATAGTCACTATGCCCATATATCAGTGCCTACCTGCCATTCAAAGCCCCAGTGGTCAACTATTACATATGAATCCGCAGGTAGAATGCAACGAAGACCCTGCCATAGTCTTTTCCCAGTGGCTCATGTGGTTATGAAATTTGTGGTCTGGGCATGAAGTGTTCTCCTAAAGATGTCATATGTTCAAGGGTTGATACTTGGTGTGATATTTCAGGTAGGTCATTTTGAAAGGGATTGAATCATGAGGCCTCAGGTTTGATCAAGGGATAAAGTCATTGAAGAATTTATAATTTATGGTATTATTGGGTTATGGTAGAAACTAGAGGGTAGAGGTTATGTGGAGAAAAATGGTTATTGAAAGCATGCCCTTGAAGGTTCTACATGGTCCTGGTCCTTTCCTGTGTCTCTGCTTTCTGGTTACCATGACATAAGCAGCCACCTATATCATACGCTTTTGCCATCATGATGTTCTTCCTCACCACATGTCCAATTGATTTGGGTCTGAAGCATCTGATATCATGAGCAAGATTTAAAACACTTGTCTTATTTCTCTCAGGTATTTGACTGTAGCCATGGCTATCTGACAACAAAGACCTACAACTGGGATTTTGAAGAAGGGCTGGAGTTTATAATTGATCTGTAACTGGAGGAAATGAATAAGGAGAAAAAACTGGTCAAAATTTGCATCTGAAATTAATAGATTGATGGGTAAGGATAAATGAAGGACAATGAGTCAGGTATTTCAAGATCAATAGAAGAAATTGAGGTTGGGGAATGTTAAGCAAGACACAGAGATGACTTCGGTTCAAGTGTCTGGGTTGGCAATGGTCTGGGGAAAGTAGGTAGGAGGCAACAGGTAGCCACATGTTGATGTAAGAATTAAATAGAAGGACATCTAGCCCCTTGGTCCTAGGAGAGGGTATGAACCAAGGGATGGAGTAAAGCTAAGTCTTGAGGAATGGGGAACAAGGTATGGATGGCTTTAGAGAGCCCAAACTGGGCCCAATCTCACAGAAGCAGATTGTTCATGGTCAGAGTGCTCATCTAGTAGCAAGGTTAACTACAAGGTTAACCTTGAGCCCATGATCACTGTGACCTCTCACAGTTCATGTCTCTGAGGATGCTGGTAAAACCATATTATCTAGAGAAATGAGTCTGTTTGCGATTTGAGTGACTCTAACTTCTGTTGTTGCCATGTTGTAGAGAGCTCAACTTCCTGTGTGAGAGCTATGACTTGCTACACTTTTATCTAGGATCTGCTGTACTAGATCTGAGCATTCTAGTCAACCAAGAGCTTAGACTTCATAAAGGGGAGGGGGGAACTGCTTAAGGTTGAGGTCATCTGTGGAGGTTTTGTGGAAGAGATGGGCCTCACATATAAACTCTGTGTAAACTCTCTAGTTCTCAAAGACTAAGATTGGCAATCAGATCATAACATAGACTAAGCACTGAATCTGAAATACAAATGTTGAGTTCTCCAAAACTTAAATTTTTTGAGTCCCTATTTAATGCTGTAAGAAGAAAATTCCATTCCTGATCTGAAACAGGTCACAGAAAAAAAATGTCGGCACACTGAAACCACTGCACAAAATTGTATTCTGCCCACATGTACAAGGAATATATGAGACACAAGCAAATCTTCAGTTTTTTCTTGAGCTCCATCCCCAAGATATCTCATTATGTTATAGGCAAATATTCTAAGATGTCGAAGAATCCAAAATCAGAATCACTTTTGGCCTCATTCCAGATGTTTTAGTAGAAGATCTCACCTGTTCCTGGAGACATCTTCAACCACTCACATTGGCAGCCTTCAGTTAAGCTCATTAAATTCCCCATTTGAGGACTCATTTTCCTCATTTGTGAAGTGAGAGTTTGAATTAAGCAATTTTTAGGATCACTCTCTTGTTTTGCCTATCGTGACATGTCTTCATTTCTCCTCATTGATACACTTGAGCATGTCACTCACAATCTTTTACAATTCCTGCTTTAATGTTTGCTTTCCCAGGTCTCAGAGAGAAGAGAATTTGCCTCCTTTTCATATCAGCAATATGACAGAAACATTGTCACATAGGGGGCACTCAATACATATTTATTAAATAAATGAGTGAACAGCCACTATTCTTTGATATCTGTCTGTTGGTTTGAGACCTGGGACCACCAGGAGAGCCAAAATTCCTTCCATACCTCCATCCCTACCACTGTGTTTTATAGTATCTGAACTCTCTTTCTAAGGGCAGATGAATTTTAAGAGACTTAAATTTTCTTACAAGCACTGTAAATGCAGATACAGATAACCCATGGCTGGCATTAGATAGCTACTGAGGGCACTGGGCTTGAGAAAAGTAACTTATGTGGCATATCCTCTTCTGGTAGGAAGGGGAAGAACCCTGGGATGTGCTGTCACTAGTCCTAGTCCTAGTTCCAGCATCAGGAACAGTGTGTCCACTCACAATGGTAGCAAAGCATGCCCCCCTCATTGTTCCTGTGTACTTTCAGCTATTGGTAGCCTTAGGGATTCAGCCTTCACTGGGGTTTCCAGGACCTGAACTGGATTACAGTGTAGAGCATTATTCTGCTTAGGATTCAAGTCAAAACAAATGATCAGTCTTTTATCTTTGGTGGCCATGTCTCTGCCGTTAGGGAAATCTAAGGTTTTGCATCAGTGACTAGATCTCTTTGTCTCCTTTGTGTTCTGTCCTCTTCCATTTTCTGGAAAAGCATCATATCTTCTTTTCCAATTTTTATCCTTGGAGGCGATACTTTGATAAGGCAGGTTCCCTGAAGTACTGGCCTCCTGAGTTGGCTACTTGATAAATGCTACCAACTTCTTTTTCCAAGTATTGATTATTATACTCCAACCCTGCATTTTAGGGGCAAAGAAAGATTGGCCAAGGTGAGGAAGGATGGCATTTTTTTTTTTCAAGAAAGAAGAAAGTGAAATAATGTTAATGCTATAGTGAATTTTGGAGACTAGATAGATAGATAGATAGTACCTATAGTCATTGTATTGTATGATTTGTGGTAGCTAGGAAACAGATCAATGAATCCTGGCAATTCTGTCTTCCTTCTCTGTTTCTGTTTCCTTTTCCGTTCCCATCTGACTTCCTGTGGGAACTATATTAGTTACTGTTGTGGTTTGAATATACGTGGCCCATGGGAAGTGGCACTATTAGGAGGTGTGGCCTTGTTGGAATAGGTGTGACCTTGTTGGATGAAGCTTATAAAAGTTGCCTTTGTCATGGTATCTCTTCATACCAATGAATCTGTAACAGTTATTTTTCTATTGCAATGATAAAACATCATGACCAAGGCAACTTATAGATGAACTCATCTTGGCTCATGTTTCCAAAGGCTAAGACTCCATCATGGCAGAGTAGAGGCAATAGCCATCTAATAAAAAGGAGCAGGGAGTTGAGTGCTTCTCCACTTGAGCCACAAGTACAGAGTATAGAGAACAAAGTTCAAGTAGGGCAAGCTGTAGGCTCTCAAAGCCCCATGCCCAGAGATATATTTCCCCATTAATGCCAAACCTACCTTCTCAAACAGTACACCAACTGGGAACCCAAAGTTCAAATATGTCCTGTGAAGGACATTCTTACTCAAGCTACTACTGGAAACTTGTCTATTCATTTCCTTTCATGAGTATCTCTACTTCCCAGTCATAGGCCCTCCTAATAGTGCTACTTCCCTTCACTTCCATCTTACTTATGGTCTATAAGTTTCTTCTTTCTGACTCATTCAACCTTCATTTGTTTCTTAGACTCTATTTAATCAACCATTGGAAAATTTGTGATTACCTTGGGAAGATGTGCCCTGATATCCAGACTGATCTTGCCCTCTTTATTAAAAATATGTAATGCATTTCTATTGTATTTATTTTCTTTTCACTATGACTCCAGGGAATGTTCTACTAGTTTGATTTTTCTAGATGAACAAACTGAAGGCAAGGCGTTGTTAGTAACTTCTCAAAGTCAACCTACTTATAAACAAACGTCTAAGCTCTGTGTCCAGACCTCCCAAGCTGAACACATTTACTGCTGTGGAACAGTTGGCAACAGCCACAAAAATAATAAAACCAGGACCAGTCAAGAATTTTCAGTTAGAGTAACTGTGAAATCTGAGTAACGACTTTTACTGGTGAATTAAGGCCCGGAAGGTTACTTCTTATGTATACTGGGCATTTTCCCTGGTACAGAGACACGGTTGCAAAAGCCAGGAGTCTCTACTGCCCTACTATATTGGTAAAAGTTTTGTCAATGTGACTCAGGCTGGAGTCATATGGGAAAAGGCAACCTCAGCTGAGTAGATGCCCTCAGATGATTAATGATTGATGTGGGAGGTTTCAGCCTACTCTGGGCTATGCCACTCTTGGCCAGCTGGTCCTGGCAGGTATAAGAAAGGTTGCTGAACATGAACTTGAAAAACAAGCCAGTAAGCAATGTTCCTCCATGGCCTCTGCATCAGTTCCTGCCTTGTGTTCCTGCCCTGACTACCTTTAATGATTGACTATACTATACAAGATGAAATAAATTCTTTTCTTCCCAAGTTGTTTTTGATCATAGTGTTTGTCTCAGCAATAGAGAGCAAACCAGAACATTTGCCTTGGCACAGTGGAGGGAGCTTGATGTCAGAAAGGGGAGGGGAAGATGACCTGGCCAGCAGGCATCTCAATTAGCAAATGCTTTTGAGCAGTTGGATTCATTACTTCAGATTAATTAGGGACTGGGAGTGAGGCTGGATAGAATGCTTTAATTGCACAATGGAAAAGCCAACCTCCTGGCCTCTGAGATGCACGAAGCTCCTGAGGCTGCAGTCTCCAACCCTCTTTTCTCCTCCGTAATCGTCTCTTGAATTCATGAACCTAAGTTTTGCAAGCCCAGCAGAAAGGTAACTTCCCTTAATGTCTTTTCCTGTAGCATTTGGCCATTTAAACCAGGCCCCCTTGAAAGTGGGCCATGATTGAGCCTAGCTTTCATTTCAAAGAGTCATTTTAAATGTTCTCAGTGTTCAAGTTGTATGCAACACTTTCACTAATGGCCATTTAGTCACAGGCACACTGTCCCACAAGCAGAGGGTTAGGCCTGACTTTAGCATAGACTCTGAAGGGTCGCAGCTTAAATGCTTACATCGGAAATAAGAAGAACATTAGAACCAGACCAACTCAGGTGAAAATCCTAACTTTGTTGTTTACATGCGGTGATCCCTTGCTTCCCAGAACATTGATCCTCAACTATAAATAGAGAAAATAATACCTATCTTTGGGGTGGTATGGGAAGAATGAGATACCACATGTAAAGTGCTTCATCTTCCAACTGTCCAAAGCCCCTTTGCTTTCTCCTACCCCTTTGGAGCCAAACTGACTTAGAAAATTCATTTGGCCAGTATCTTCCAGCTCCAGTTACTTCTTCCTTTGCTCTTTCTTCCTTCTTGCTTTTCTTCTTAACTGTACACACACACACACACACACACACACACACACACACACACACACACACACACACCAAGTGCCTTTAGGATGTGGCAGCCAGTTTGTGACAGCTTGATTCCATGACTTTGGTATTTGTGATTAACTTTCCTCTGTAATTTAAGACATAGATTGATAGTAGGTGGGCAGGGTACTGCCTGTGCCCTTAAGTGACAGACATATACAATCCATGCCCCACTACTAATTGCCATGCTAATTACTAATTTATATGAATTATTTCACACTCTGCCATGCTTTGTAATAGCTTTAAAGCCCCTAATTATTAGCACATGCCAAGTCTGTACTAGTTGAGCCCAAAAGCTTACTAAATTACCTTTATATTACGGAAAGCAAAGTTTACCCTGGGAGATGGGATCAGGGGCTTGTTTTGCAGGTAGTTTTCAAAGACTTTGGTTCATTGGCATCCTATACAGGCTTGTCAGCAAGCCTTAAAGATGACCCCAGATATGGGGGAAAACATGTAGTAAAGTAATACAAGAGAACAAGGACTACTCCAAGTCTTTAAAACTGTGTTTGTCAAATTGGATGAAGCATCATTTCTTCACACATTTCTAGTCCTGTGGCTTGAAGATACTCAGTGACCATGTCTAACCACAGAAGAAGCTCAGGAAATGCAGTCTGACCTTTCCTTTATGTGAGTATATGTATGTGAATATGAGTGTATGTGAATGTGTGGTGTGGGTGGGTGGGGGGGCGTGCATTTCAATATGCACATTTATATAGTCGTTTCTGTCACCTGACACAGACCAGTCACCTGGAAAGAGGGTATCTCAACTGAGGAATGGTGTCCATCAGACTGGCCTATGGTCATGTCTGTGAGATATTTGCTAGATTGATTCTTAATATGAAGGGACCTAGCCCACTTGAGGTAGTACCACACCTGGGTCCGTAGTCTTTAATTACATAAGAAAGCCAGCTAAGCGAGTCAGTTCCTTCAGAGTTTTTGCTTCAGTTCCTGCCTCCATCTTTCTTCAGAAGCCATACACACTGTGAGACAGGGTCATTGCAGCTTACTAAGTAGAATAGACTAGCTGACCAGAGTGTCCCACGGATTCTTTTGTCTCCATTCCCCCAGGACTAAAATTACAAACTATGCCATCACATACAGCTAGCATGGGAGATAGGGTCTCTCTATGAAGCCCTGGTTTGCTTCAATTTGAGATCATGTAAAAAAAATTAACAATTTAGATCTTTGAAAGTTTTGTCCAGTGTATTTTGATCATGTGCATCCTGCAAGCCTTTTTAGTTCCACCCTATTCCTCAACTCTGTGTCTTTTTTTTCCCCTGTAAAGACACTGCATTGTTCAAATATTCGGGGACATGTGGTCTTCAACTGGGGAGTGATTGACTTATTAGTTACATCATTCTTAGAGAAAAGTAACTCTCCCTCTCCCAATAATTAACAGTTGCCAATAGCTCCATTGCTGGAGATGAGGTCTCATGCCCATCTTACGTCTGTCTCTATGCATGGATTTCATGTGTCTTGGGTTTGCTTAGGCCTTACATGTGCTATCATACATGCTCGGAGAGCATATGTACAGTCTCCCAGTTGTATCAGTTTTTTTTTTTTAAATTTTCCTTAGCTATCTACCAGCTCTGGCTCTTCACTCTTTCTGCCTTCTACTCCTGGATGGTCCCTGAGCCTTAGGTAGGGGCCACAGTATCTGTGTTCCCTTTAGAGATGAACACTCCGAATTCACTTATTATCTAGGCCAGTTGTGGGCCTCTGTGTGTATTAATTTCCATCTATTGAAAACAGATGTTTCTGTGATGATGATTGAGAGATGCATTAATCCATGAGTATAATGACAAGTCATTAGGAGTCAGTTTAATGCTATATTCATTCAGCAGTATGATGGAGGTACTTCCCTAGGGGCTGTGCCTGTCTAATCATAGGTTCTTAGCCCCCAAATAGTCCCAGGTATGGATTTTTGAAGTGGTACTTAAATTCAACCAAAAAGTGGTTAGTTACTCCTGTGATGTTCATGCCACTATTGTAACAGTGTGTGTGGCTTGTCAGTTGGACATGGCTGGCCAGGCTAGTCATTATTGTAGCTCACAGATAGGTTAAGAATTATGATTACTTTTCTAGTAGCCTACATATCACCTAGTACCATGACAGCTACCCAGAAAATGTCTCAATTTTCTATGAGTCAAGTATATGATATCTTCAGCAACAGGATCTTACTTCAACTTCTAGAGAGTAACCAAGCACAGTGATGGTAGTCTCTATTGTTTGGGGGTCAATGAGGTCTCCCTGGCCAACAACTCCAAACAAAATAACCCATTCCTGTTCATCTCTGGTGATTTGTAGGGGCATTGCTGCTCCATTATAGAGTAACTTCATTTTGCTCTTTTTATGTATCCTTTACAGTAGCAGACTTTTCTACAGTATATCAAAAATTTAGAGGTCCTTAGTGATATTTATCCTTCTCTATATTTCTTCCCCTACTGTGCTATGTCCATCTATTTCCCCAATTTAACCTTTCAGTTATTTTTTTTTAACCATTTAACTCTTAATATCAGTATATTCTATCTTGTCTACTTTGGAAGACCCCCAGATCCCCATGACCACTTAGCAATTTCATGGCCGCTGTGGAATTTCAAAATTGTACACATATATTTGAAGACTCAATGCTAACATCCACAAGTGAAAGAAAAATAGTTCCAATGGTTGTCATTCTGTGTCAGATACCTCATTCAGAGTAATTGTTTTTAGCTCTACCAATTTACCTGAAATTTTATTTCTTTTTTTTTTTTTGTCATTGAGTAAGATACCATGGTGTAAATATATCTACCATATGTTCATTGTGCACTCATCTATTGGTAGACACCTAGGCTATTTCCATCTCTTGGCTATTGTGACTAGAGTAGCAATATACATGAGCAGATATCTCTACAGTAGGGCATAGAGTTCTTTGGGTATACGCTTAAGATGTTACAGACCATGTGGTATAGGTTTATTTGAGCCTTCTTGCCTTATCCTTCTAAATGCTGGTATTTTCAGCCATTGTCATAAGTCTAGCTAGAACTTTATATCTATTAGCATAAAATCAAACTCAGACCAAATTTTAAACAAGATATAATAATTATAGCAATTAAAAATCCAAATCTAACATGAACTAATATGCTAGGAACCATGTGGGCTAGCTGAGTCTCTTAAAATATTCTTCAATCAAATATCTGAAACAAATTTGCAGGTAAACACAGCAGAATGCAAAAAATTACAAATTATTACTATTTAAAAATTGATCTTCAAGTAAAAACTTGCTGTTGAGCATTGTTCTACTTCTGGCCAGCTTGGCCAAAAGTCACTTCCCTGAGTTTTAGTGAGGAAAAGTTTGAGAGAGTTTAGTATTTCTTACTAGGATATGGTATGTGATACCTTCATATGCGATCTTTATCTGATTCTTTCTGTAATTATTCTAAATAATTGTAGTGACTACAATAAGAACAAATTCATTTTGGTCATTCAATTAATTTTTACTATTTTCTGGGCTCATATTAGTGAGCTTAGGAACCTAAAGTCCTTACAGGCATATGAAGCTGATGGTGCCCCATCCTTCAAAGACAGTTTTGTTGCTCTTTCTTAAATTAAGAAATGTCTCATTTTAGTTCTTTAGTTAGAACTATGACTGGCTTACTAAAATCTTCTTTTCTGGTCCAAGGGGAATAATAAAATCCTTGTATGCTTTTCTTACCAAATCAAGAGAACATAACTTCAACTCCTCTGTTTTCTCCATTGAGTTCACCAATTACTCTGCATATAATGACTGTGGCTAATTAATAGTTTCCCCACAGCTGGTTCCCTCTAGACACATTTAACAATTGCTTCCTTGTAGAAGCTGCCTAGATCCAGAGCTGGACGTAACAATAATTCCTCACCATAGAGCAGAGCGTGTTCCTACTGCTTAGCTTCATCATGAATGATGGGGTTGGCTCACTGGCTTTGTGGATCTGTGGGTTGGCGGCACTGTGTGCAGATACCTTGTACGTGTAAGCCAAAAGATGGTGGTAAAGTTTCTTCTCAACTCTTATTTATTTCTTTGTTAGTTATTTATGTTTCCATTTTACTTTTTCATTTTCAACCTTCGTAATCATTTTATTCGTTTATATTCAAATGTTATCCCCCTTCCCAGTCTCCTTTTCACAAACTCCTCCAGTCCTTTGCTTCTAAGAGGGTGCTCCCTTACCCACCCACTCCTGCCTCACCCCTCTAGCATCCCCCTTTGCTGGGGTATCAAGCCTCCACAGGACTAAGTGCCTCCCTTCTCACTGATACCAGATAAGGCAGTCCTCTGCTACATATGTAGCTAGATCCATGGACCAGTTGAAGTTGTTTGTCAGCTGTAGGAGTTCTTTGGTAGAATTTTTGGAATAGCTTATATATACTATCATATCATCTGTAAATAATGATACCTTGACTTCTTCCTTTTCGATTTGTATCCCTTTGATCTTTAATAGTGCCAATCCATATGGGCCTATAGGGGGCATTTTATTCAAACCACCACACCCTGTATTTTAATTCTCTGCAAATCTCAGATGGACAGAATTTGATTATCTAGCTATTAGTACATCTCTCATTTTCATTATGGTTTAAAAATATGAATATGAATAATATAATGGACCCTGATACGGCTGTCTCCTGAGAGGCTCTGCCAGAGCCTGACAAATACAGAAGCAGATTCTTGCAGCTAACTATTGGACTGAGTGCAGGGTCCCTGAAAGAGGAGTTGGAGAAAGCACTGAAGGAGCTGAGAGGGTTTACAGCCCCATGGGGGGAGCAACAGTGTTAACTGGCCATACTCCCCAGAGCTCCTGGGAACTGCACCACCAACCAAAGAGTAGACATGAAGGGACCCATAACTCTGGTCACATATGTGGCAGAGAATGGCCTTGTTGGACATAAGTGTGAGGAACAGCCCTTGGGCTTGAGGGGTTCCATACCCCAGTGTAGGGCAGGAAGGCAGTAGTCAGTGGGTGGATGGGGGACTACCCTCATAGAGGGGGGTTGGGATAGGGAGTTCTGGAGGGGAGACCTGGAAAGGGGATAACATTTGAAATGTAAATAAAGAAAATATCCAGTAAAAGAAAGAAAACTCTACTAATACAAATAAAAGTTAAGCTACTCATATATAACCCATTATTTACCCATTCACCTGCATTTCTGGCTTCCTCTGCCTGAGATAAACCACTCCTGTATCATGAATTTCTATGGTTTTGCTTTCTTTTGAGAGCTATTTCCATTCACTTCTATTTGGTCCTCCAAAAGAAACCTTGCTCCCTTTAGTTGTTTATCTAAGGTACGTTATTATAGGGATGGAACTATGACTAATACAGCTTCATAGTTAACATTGAACTGCTAAAATCTGTCCACATTGCTACAAATTAGCAGTTTGTGTCCTTGATCTGCTTATAATATTCTGTCATGTGTCCATCCTAAGCTTCCTTCATCTATTCTCCCTCCCACAAACAATGACGCATCTTGACTTTTTTTGTCATGATAAACAGTGATAGTATAAAATAAATGTCTTTATATGCATTTCATGTTGCACATGCTCATTTTTCTTTTGTGCATATCATTAGGGGTAAAATTGCTGGGTTGTAAGATATACGAAGAGCTAAGTTTAGGAAGTATCACTAAAGCACTTTGCAGAGCAGTTGTACTAATTTATTGCATCAGTCCTGGCAGAAATAGGATCTTGTAGATTTATGTCATTTCCAATACTCAATGTTGTCAAATTTTACATGTTTTCTACTCAGTTAATATGAAATGGCTTCTTGCTTCAGCTTTCATTTTCATCCCTATAATTAAACACATCTTCTTGGGTTTCTTGTCCATATATTTACTCAGTAAAATATTTATATGTGCATTTTTCTATTTTCTAATGGGTTGTTTGTGCCTTTCCTATTGATTTAAAAGTCTCTTTGTTTTCTATACATAGTTACTGTTCTTTCTGAGCCTTATAAATATCTGATCTTGGTATGTATCTTTTGATATTTTATTTTCCTTGGAGAATATGTTGAGGAACACTTTGTCAGAATATTTTATTTTGTATCATACTCTATCACTCTCCATTTATTTAATTATTAAAAATATCTAGTCAAATATTAAATCTGCCTTTGTGATCCTGCTTATCTTTCATAAAATTAATTCCCAGACATTTACTGATGGTCTTGTGGATATTTCTTTGAAAGGATGCCAGATCTTGTTGTTTCTAGGCACAATACAGATTGGTCTTATGGCTCACTATGTTGTTAAATTTCTCTTCTATATGCAGTTTATTTGTCAACTCTTCCAGCTTGCCTATTTATAGGTTTGTCATTTATAAATCCTTATAAGCCTAACTTCTTCATTTACTTCATTAGTGAGGATTTGTAGTATAATCTGGAACATAAGTGTTCACTGCAAATTTTCTATCATTATAAACATTATGCAGGGTTGCATTTTCTGAGACTTTAGAATATATTGATAACCTTCATGAAATTAAGAAGTTACTGCTTATTATTAACTTAATGAGAATGAATGAAGAGGGGTGTTGGATTTAATCAAATTTCCCCTTCTATTTACTGAAAAATAATTTCTACTGCTAACTTCTCAATTTGGAGATTTACATGTTTTGATTTTTAAAAGTATTATCTCATCTTTGCAAACCTGGGATGAAGCCATTTTTCAGGTGTATTAGGTTATAAATATGTTTTTCAGTCATTATCATTGTTAATATTCAAAAGAATATTTATTTATTTATAGTTTTATTTAAAATACAATGGCTTGAATGTCTCCTATCTTGGAACATCTTTGTGTGGTTTGAATATTAGAACTATTCTGGCCTTATAAAAAATTAGAGAAATATTTTCTTTTTTCTTTTCTATTTTTAGAAGTTTTTGCATAATAATGGCAAAATCTATTACTTAAATGTTGGAAGAATGTAAAAATATGCCATGATTTTAAAGTTAAATGTGTTTTTGAAAATTTGGTGATGCCTATATACAAGGTATTGCATCCATACCCATATTTATACCCATATCCATATTACTCCCTTTTAACCCCCTTTCACTCTTTATGATTTTTTAAAAACTAAATTGTGATATGTATTTAATGGTAACTTTCCATCCTCTCCTCTCTTAGCCCTCACCATTCATCACTGAATTGTTTCTATGACTGTGACTCTTCTAAATACAAATACAAATGAAATTGTATTGCACTTTTTTGGTGGCTAGTTTATTTTATCCTTTGAAAAAATTCCCAGATAAAATTCATGCTTTAATGCATGTCATATTTTTTCTTCTTTACATTGAACAGTATTCTATCATACTCCCCTTGTTCAATTATTTTTCCTTCTAAAGCGTAGTGTTTTGTAATTACTATTAGTAATATTACTAATATTAGTAATATAGCTACGAAGTTGAGTATATTCTTTGATTTTTGTCTGAAGTCTTTCTGTTGATTTCCCTCAAAAAAAAACAAAAACAAATCTTTTCATGTATCATTCATTTCTCCTTTTAAGTGGTTAGAATTTCCTCAAATACCAAATGATGCTTCTAATACCAGGATTGGGTTGCATCAAACTGAGTTCTTGGCCAAAGTGGTCCCATGGAACTTCCCTAACAACCCAGGCTGTTGCCAAGATTATGGATTGCTCTCCACAAACTAACGTTAAAGACCCATTGCTGAAGCCAACTCCTAAACAACGCCTTGAACATGGAGAAGTCAGCAGGGTCCTACACAGAGCCTTCCTTCATCACTACATTCTAGCAACTTCGGTATAGGACAGTATTCTCTAAGCTTTCAAAAGAGAAACAGAAATATCAAACCAACCACAATCCTATTATCCAAAATGGTGTCTTGTTGGCAGTGTATTCTGGGGCAATGGTAGCACAAAGCTTGTGGATGTAACCAACCAACATCAAATTTGACTTAAAGTCCTCTCCACAAGTTGGAACCCATACCTGTACTGTTTGAGTGACCAAGAACCTGAAAGTAAATAGCCCATGGACCTAGGATTAAAACCAAATATTACTGTTCTAAAGAAAATAGCAATAAAATGACTCCTAATTACATTCTGCTGTACTCATAGTGTCTTCTCTGGCCTTGCTCAGCCATCATCAAAGAAGATTCCTCCTGAAGGAGATGGGAACCAATATAGAGATCCACAGTCAGGCATTATGCAGAGAGTGATATATCTTGAAACAGTACTAAGCAAGATATTTCTATCAAATCCCTTTTCTCGGAGCTCAGGGAACCCTGCAAAAGAAGAAGCAGGAAGAGCACAAGAGAAAGAGGGTATGAAGAACACCAGGAAATGAAGGCCCTCTAAATCACCATGATTGATAAATAAATGAAGACACAGAGACTGAGGCAGCATGCACAGGCCCTGCACAGGTCTGCACCAGATGCCCTGGAGCTGAAATGAGAAGTGGACACATACTCCATCCCTAACCCAGAAGCAATCCCCAGTTGATAAAACTTGCAAATGAAAATTTAGTTTCCTCCAACAGAGTCTCACTGGGAAGATAAACCATTCTTAAGGGTAGGCTACATGCCCAGCAGCAGATGGTCAAGAGAAACAAACTCAATGGCAGCTTTCAAGGATTTTGGTCTTACAAGGCTATGTCCAGCATTTTTAGTTGTTTTGATTTTATCATATTATTTTTTATTTTTACTTTTTATTTTTCTTCTCTCTTTTTAACCCCACAGATCCTTTGGATATGCATTATGGCTTTCATAAGTTTCTAGTTTAGTCTTAATATATGATTCATGAGTGTGAGAGTAAGTGGGTCTTTGTTTCTCATGCCTTCTTTGAGCACTTTTTTTTTTTTATCCAATTCTGATGTGCTACTGTTTGTATTATTATATCATATTATATTAGTAGCCATTAGAAGCCTGTTTGTTTTCTAATGTGAATAAGAATAAGAAAGGGGGTAGATTTGGATGGGAAAGGGGTTGTGGAGGAACTGGGAGGAACAAAGGTGGGGAAACATAATAAGGATATATCATGTGAGGAAAATAATTTTGAGCAAGTCGGCTTCTGATTTTGATCACTTACTGCAGTAATATCTTTGTTTGCAATTTGTTGCGCTCCCCTAATATTTTTATCATCCTTTTCTTTTCATTTGGTAATTTTAGTTTATTTTTATGTCCATTAAGATGAAAATGCCCATAGCTTACATTATGTTCAAACTAATAAACAAATACAGTGAAGTAACAGGATCAAAACAAGCTCGTAAAGCTTGGTAGTGAGAGTCTATACTAACAATGAATATTCTAAAAATGAAATTGAAAGTAGTATTTACAGCAGGCATGAAAACCCATGCAGAATGATTAGGAATAAATGTAACAAAAGGTATTAGAAATCATATAGTAAAAACTATAAAATGTTAATGAAGAAGTCTAAGAAGGCATATAAATGGGAAATACTCATGCACAAAATCTACAAGGATCTTATTAGAATATTCACAACACACAAAGCAACTGACATATTCAGTGAAACTCTTATTAAAATTTCAATGCAATTTCTCATAATTTTTCAACAATTCTGAAGTTTGTACAGAACCACAATACAGCCATGCCTAACTAAGGTAATTATAAGCTAAAAAAGTGATGATGCAGGCATTCTACTATCTGATTTTAAGCTATACTATAAATTAAAACAGCATAGCACAGCTATAACAATAAGCTTGCTGGTCAGTGGAATAAAAAGTCCAGGAATGAGCTCATGCATATATGGTGAATTAAATTGTGAGAAACTAGTTAAGAAAACACCACAAGAAAAGAACAGAAATTAGTGCTGTCTAAATCTCTATGACCAGGGACTGGGGAGATGGCTCATAGAGTAAAAATAAACTAAACTAAGCCTGACAACTTGAGTTCTATTCCAAGGACACACATTGTTGAAGGAGAGAATCAATTCTCACTAAATGATTCCTCTGACCTCCACACGAGTATGCACACATATGTGCACAACACACACATACACACACGTGAATGTATTAAGAAAATATTTAAAAATGTCTCTCCATAGGCAGATCTCAACTTAGACTAAAGACCTAAATATGATTGAGAGCTAACACTCTAAAAACTACTAGAAGAAAACACAGAGAAAACAAATATTTTAATTTAGCTTCCAGAGTTCCATAAGTAACAAAGACAAGAATAGACAAATGGGATTATATCAGAATAAAGTACATCTATACAACAACAACGGAAACAGTGAAATGAAGAGATAGTGAATTGTGACCTTTGTTTTCAGATCATGTTCATAATACACATGTGGTAAGGCTTTGAAATCTAGTGAATGTAAAGAATTCAACTTTATAGAAAGAAGACAATCTGCGTAAGGGTCTTGAGTCAGCATGAGCCAAAAGAAGATAAAGAAACAACCATCAACTATATGACCAAAAGCTCAACATCACTAATATTAAAGAAGTAAGCATTAAGACCATAGCAGATGTGACCTTCCACTTGCTAGTGACTAAGAAGTCAAAACAGAAGTGTTTGGTGAGGGTGTGGCAAAAGGGAGCCCTTTATAACCTTGGTAGTGTAAATTAATGTTGCAGCCACATAGGAAAACTGCACTATGTTTCCTCAGAGACCTAAAAATGAAATTATATTTTCTAACAGCCCTAGTTTGGGTTTCCCCAGGAGAGCTTACGGTATGAATTAAGATCTAATTTCACCCTGCCTATGGATAACTAGTTTTTAGAAGTTTCTTATTACATTAATTTATTTTTGTCTATGTGACATGTGTGTGTGTGTGTGTGTGTGTGTGTGTGTGTGTGTGTGTATTCCCATACATGTGAAGGCTGAGTGTCCATAGGATTTAAAATCAGCACCTATATGCATATATATATATATATATATATATATATATATATATATAATGATGAAATTAGCTAGTTGTTTATGGGTGAACAATGGAAAAGGGAAATTCCTTTATGTACATATGGGATACTATTTACTCTTACAAAGTAAAACTTTATCATTTGTAGTAACATAGTTGGGATGTGGAAAACATTAAAGTAAGTGAAATAAGTCACAAATGACACAAAATGTCAGTTACTGTATATTCTTATTTTTATGTAGAGTATAAATCCATCTAACTGGAGCCCTGAGGAGAATCCTGATTACCAGAGGTTGTAAGATTAAGGGTTTTTGATCAAATGAATTTGTTGTTTCTTTCGTGGAATTTTGATATCCATTTAAACATAATTAACTGTGCATTGAACATTTCAAAATTGCCAAGATAGACATATTAGGTGATGGGTATGTTAATGAGTTTAGTTTAATTATTTCATAAGATGTATATACATCAAAATATCAATTTATACTCCACAAATGTACACAATTTTCTAATTTATGATTAAAAATAGAAACTTTGAGTCTTATAACTAGAAAAAAATATTTTGAGCATTTTTAATTTTTCCCCTTTATCCTTGTATTTTTTCCATACATTTTTTATTGGCTATTATATTTACATTTCAGATTTTATCCCCTTACCCCTATTCCCTCCACCACTCAAGAACCTCCTATCTCAACCCCCCTCCTCATGCTTCTATGAGAATGTGGCCCCACCTACCCCTCCTCTCCCACCTCCCCACCCTCGAATCCCCCCCCTACACTCGGTGTTCGTCCTTCACGGGACCGAGGATCTCCTCTCCCACCTATGCCCGACAAGGCCATCCTCCCCTACATGTACAGATTGAGCATTTTTAATTAATTATTCTATTGATTTACATTTCAAATTTTGCCCTTTAAGGTCTCCACTCTGCAAATTCTCTCCCCCTCACCCCTCCCTTTTGTGTCTCAGAGGGTTCTCCCCCTACCTATCCACTCTACCTCACCTCTATAGCATCCCCCTTTGCTGGGGCATCAAGCCTCCACAGGACCAAGCACCTCCTCTTTCATTGATGCCAGATAAAGCAATCCCTGGCTATGTATGTAGCAGGAGCCATGGACCGGCCCATGTATACTCTTTGGTTGGTGGTTTAGTTCCTGGGAGCTCTGAGGGAGTCTGGTTAGTTGATATTGTTCTTCCTATGGGATTGCAATCCCCTTCAGCTCCTTCAATTCTTCCCCCTAACTCTTCCATTGGGGTACCTGGGCTCAGTCCTGGGCTGTGAGTATCTGCATCTCTTAGGTGTTGGCAGAGCCTCTCAGAAGACAGCCATATTAAGCTCCTGTCTGCAAGCACTTCCTGGCATTAGCAATAGTGTTGGGGTTTGGTGTCAGATGGGATGGATCCCAAGGTGAAGTGGTCTCTGGAAACACTGGAAAACTCTGGAAGCACAATATACTTTGAAGTTTTGAAATTGTGGGTCTGCACTGTTACTATTTAACTTAAATGGTTTGGTGTTAGAATTATAATCTAGGCCATGACGGAACTTTGCATATAACTTTACCCATCATTGGACATAAACTCTACACAGTTGTTAGCCTTCTCTAGATGTCTGTTGAGTCAAGTTGACTGTGCTGTTCATATTATCTATTTCTTGATAAGTTTTCTCTACTTGTCTTTTCAACATTTATTGACAAGAGAAGTGTATTGAAATCTCCTACTGCAGGGGTTCTCAACTTTTGTGACACTTTTACCCTGTAATACAGTTCTTCGTGATGATCTCAATCATAATGTTATTCTTTTGCTACTTTATAACTGCAATTTTGCTACTTTAATGAATAATAGTGTAAATATCTAATGTACAGGTTATCTGCTATGAGACTCCTAAAGGGGTTAAGACCCACAGATTGGAAACTACTGTCGTACTGCATAGGTAACCTACAAACAGTTTTGAGAAGTCTATTATTTTTCTTTTGAATATGTTGAGACTATTGTATTAGGTTAGTAGTTTTAGAATTTACTGAACAGCTTTAGTGAATTGAAACTTTTACCAATATAAAGATGTGTTCTTTATCCATAATCATATATTCTGATTATTCTATTCTATACCTGGTAAAATATACCTGGTATATTTTCTTCATGGTTCTGATTTTTCAGTATTTTTCAGTTTGTGTAATAATGATCACAAAGCTAGCTTAATAATTTTCATAATTGTGCCTATCTATAACATTTTATTTGTTCAGTATTTTTTCTGTTTATGAAACCTTTGATCACTTTATTTCACACATCTTTTGTACTTAACTTTCTTTATTCAAGTACTTTATTCCACATGGACTTCCACATAGGAACCTTTCTACAGAACTGTGGGATTTTGTGTATCTATGATATTGTTCTAGTCTTAGACTTGAAAATACCTGTTGAGTGCATACAACTCTCTGTCTTATCTTCTTTTTCTGAATATTTTAAAGTAACTTCCTTGTCTCCTGCATTTGCTGTTTTTTTCTTGAAATAAAACTTGTATTACTCAAATGATTGCCTTTTGAATGATACAGCCTTTTCTCTCTGAGTTTTTATGCTTCTTACATGTCTATCTACAGTAGACCCCCTTATCCATGCTGTTTGTTCTAAGACCATCAGTGAATGGTCAAAAACTCAGATTGTATAGAAACTTTTAAGGACAAACATTCCTTTCTATATGTGTTTTCCTCTTCCTAAAGGAGAATTCTCTTAAAAAGTTTTCCAGCACTTAAACTTCTATTTTCCATCTCTCTCAATTTGTAATACTATTAAATTTCATTTTTAGGCACATCCTCTCCCACTGAGGCTAGACATGGCAGCCACGAAAACTGACCTGCCTGTCTGCTACATATGTGCTGGAGGCCTTGTTCCAGCCCATGCCTATGCTTTGGTTGGTGGCTCAGATACTGAGAGCTCCCAGGGGTCTGTATTTGCTGACTACATTGGTCTTCTTAAAGACCAATAGTGAATTGAAACTTTTACTTATATAAAGATGTATTTTTCATCCATAATCATATATTCTGATTATTCTATTCTAATCTAAATTGTTTTTGGCTAGACATCACCTGGTCTATTTTCTTCCTGGTTCTGATTCTTCAGTATTATTTTCTTTGGGATTCTGGCAGAATTTTAAATACTCCATTTATTAATGTTTGTGAGATTCCCATTTACTTCTAGGCCTTCAGTTCTTTCCCCAATTCTTCCGTAAGTGTCCCTGACCTCCGTCTAATGTTTAACTGTGGGTGTATCTGCTTCTCTTTCAGTCCACTGCTGAGACCTTCACAGAGGACAGTTATGATAGGTGCCTGTCTCAAAGCATAACAGAGTATCATTAATAATGTCAGGGATTAGTGCTTGCCCATGGGATGGGTCTCAAGTTGGGTGCATTATTTGTTGGCTTTTCCTTCGGGGTCTGCTCTATTCTTGCATATTTTTTTATTATCTTTAATCATTTTTACAGTCCAGTTGTTATCTCCCTCCTGATCCACTTTCAGACAATTTCTCCTCCCATTCCTCCTCCCTCATCTCCAAGAGGATGTCCCTACACATCACACACCCCCAAATCCCACCAGGCCTTCCCACTCTCTAGGGTCTCAAGTCTCTCAAGGGTTAGGTGCATCTTCTCTCACTGAGGACAGACCAGGCCGTCCTCTGCTGTACATGTGTCAAGGGCCTCCAACCAGCTCATGTATGCTGCCTGGTTGGTGGCTCAGTGTCTGAAATATCTCAGGGGTCTTGTTTAGTTGAGACTGCTGGTTTTCTTATGCAAAGTTTTTACAAGTTCTTCCAGCCTTTCCCTAATTCAACCACAGGGGTCCCCCCTTTTGTCCATTGGTTGGGTGTAAGTATCTGCTTCTGTTTCTGTCAGCTGCTTGTTAGTCACATCCTAGGGCAGCCATGCTAGGCATCTGTCTGTAAGCACACTATAGCTTCAGTAATAGTGTCAGGCCTTAGAACTGCTCCTTGAGATGGGTCCCAATTTAGGCCATTCATTCGACCTCCCTCAGTCTTTCACTGACTTTCCCTCAGTCTCTTCTCCATTTTTTTTTTTGTCCCTGAAGTTCTTTTAGACAGGAAAAATTCTGAGTCAAAGGTTTTAACTATGGTATGGCAACCCCATCCCTCCACTTGATGTCCTGTCTTACTACTGGAGGTGTATTCTACAAGTTCCCTCTCCCTTCTGTTGGGCATTTCATCTAACGCCCACCCTTTGAGTCCTAAGAATCTGCCACCTCTCAGGTCTCTGATGCATAACAGGGCAGGATCCTGGAGGTAGGAGCTGATGCAGAGGCCTTGGAGAGTGCTGCTGATCGGCTTGTTTTCCCTGGCTTTCTCAGCCTGTTTTCTTCCAGAACCCAGGGATAGCCTCACCCACAATGGGTTGGGCACACTCTCATTGATCACAAATTGAGAAATGTCTTATAACTGGATGTCATGGAGGCATTTCCTCAATGGAGGCTCTTTCCTCTCTGATGACTCTAGCTTACATTAACTTGCATTTCTTTTAGACAGGACAAATTTTGGGTTGAAAGTTTTGTGAGTGGGTTGATGTCCTTATCCTTCCACTGGGGGTCCTGCTTGTCTACAGGAGGTAGCCTCTTCAGGTTTCATGCCCCTACTGTTAGGCTCTTGCCTAAGGTCACACATGTACATTGACTTCTGGGAGCCTCCCCATCCCAGGTCTCTGAGACTTCTTAAAAATTCCCCCTACCTCCAATTCCAAGCAGCTTTAGATTTTGATCCATTCTCCTGGCCCTCTAGACCTCTCTCCTGTCTCTTCCAGCCCCTGATCCTGTCTGGATTTTCTTCTCCTCCCTTCTCACCCTATAGGTCCCTTCCTTCCTCCCTTTCCCTCCCTCTGCCTCCTATGAATGTTTTGTATCCCCTTCTAAGTATGATTCAAGAATCCTTGCTTGGGCCTTCCACCATGTCTGCCTATAAGCTGCCATGATTCCCACCATGATGATAATGAATTAAGTCTCGGGAACTGTAAGCAAGCCCCAATTAAATGATTTCCTTTAGATGAGTTGCCTTAGTTCTGGCGTCTCTTCACAGCAACAAATCCCAAACTAAGACAACAACAACAATTATCTTTCCAGAGATTTCTTCAACCTGCTTTCCAAATCATAAATTGCTTTCTTAGCTCAATTCCTTCTGTTCCTTGGTTCTTTTATCATTTAACATCTTTGATCTATTTTATAACAAATAATTGATATTTTTATTTTGTAATATCTATTCCTGTTTTAAACAGCTAAAGCCATTCCTATCCATCTTAAGGAAAAGTATAGAGAGTCTGGAATTCTGAGAAAGAATAAATGCAAGTCCTTCCTGTGTCCTAATGTGGCACTGTCTAGTTCCATTCAAAGATGACCTAACACTCTGGGAGAAGGAGTGTTAATGTACTACTTTTATTTAATTAGGGCTCACACTGTTTACATTATGTAAGTTATGACTTAACTCCCACACAATCAATAAATATAATTTCTGCCTACTGGAGAGTGGTTTTGAATAGCTTCAGTTTATTTTTCTTTAGCTCTAATTACATCAGCCAGTTTTGTGTCTGACTTAAACCTTCATACTCCAGATATCTTTATTCCACAGGCTATACACAAACAACTTCTCAAATTTTCACTTGGACTAACTTTATTATCTTGTTGGATTTACAGTAAATTTGAAATAAAATATGTGTTCACTCTAATTTTCATGAACCAGTTTTTAGAGCAGAATATTTTTTGAACTTGTTTTAAAGATGTTTGTACTAATTTTATGTGATTGAGTTTTTTTTTTTTTCTTTTTTACTTTGCTTTTACAGCGCACTGAAAAGGCCTTTGTGCTACTCTCAGTTCATTGCTGAGAGCAAGTCCTCTGATGTGTGAGAGCCCAGCTGGCAGGATCTGTCCCAAGGAGCTAGTGGGAAAGGAGTGGCACCAGTGGAAAAGGGGAGGGGCAGAATGCTATTGTTTCTTTTCTATTTACTCTCCACAGCCAGGCTATATACACCACATCCTTCAGAGTAGCTGCCTGTGTTGTCTTAGGGCAGAGACAGCCATCCATCAAGTTTAGTAATTCGGAATGGATCAGAATCAGCAACAGAGCTTACTTCTGGTCATAACCATCTTCAGAGACTATGATTCCAACTTTGATATGGCTTCATGTCGCCTCTGATTTCCCTGTTATTCCTAATGCTTTCAGTCACCCCCATGGTAGAGAGCTTTGCCCTGCTGGGATCATTGTTCCTATGACTCTGGCTGCAGAAGTGGAAACACTGCCCTTCGTCTATTTACTTAGTCCTAAAGGTAGTACAATTTCTGCCTTTAATTATGCCAACCAAAAAGGTAGCAGGTCTGATGGTCCCCCTCAGAAATATCTTGTGATCTTATTGTGAATGAATCTTTGCAGAACAATTTGTTAAGGATTTGGATATACAATCAACCTAAAATGGCAGTGAAAAGTATTCTTACAAAGGGTTGAAGAGAAAAATAACAGGATTGGTGAAGAAGGGCTTGTGAAGACAGGCAAATCAGCTGCAGAAATGCCCGGAACCATCCAGAAATTGAAAGCTCGTATGTGTGAAGAGAAGAAGTATTCTTTAAGTGTTGCATGGAAAACAGTTCTCTTACGGTGTGGATTTTTGGCCTCCAGCGCTACAAGAGAGTATGTTCATACTGTTTTAAGCCAACTTTGTGGTCATTTCTTCCAAAAGCTGGAGGAAATTAATTCCTAGAAGCAAGTCCAGGCTACAACCTTTAAGCATCCATACTGAAAGTTGGGGTCAGGGTGCTAAAGAGAAAAATAGCAAGAGGAATAATTTATAACTGTAGCACAGGTCTGGGACATCAGATGCAAGGTATCTGGAGACCTCTCCAGATGGCTTCACACCAGAGACACTTTCTACATCTCTGTGGCCAGGAGCAGCATTTTGAAGTTGTCATAGTGTGGAGACTGGCCCAATTTCACCAGCAGCAGACAGAGAAGAGGGAATTCTTCTCTCTAAGGCTGTCAGAGTCTGGCTGTTTAATCCTTGCCATCTTTGGGATTGACTTTTATTTTTCTGTTTCTATGAGAGGCCCACTTCTACCCACAGGCTCTGAACTCCAATTTTGTCAGTCACAAAGTCATTCAGCTTGCACAACCATAGTTCTGACTTGAATATTCACTCTAAGAGTTTTGAGCTGCAGGCACATTCCCCAGTGTGACAATGTTAATGTTATGGGTGGCATAACTATTAAAGAAGTGGGCTTAGTGGAAGGTAGTTAGACCACTGGGGTCTCTGCCTCCCCAAGGAATATTTGTCTCCTTAAGTGACTTTTTATACAGATGGATTATGATTTTTTAAAAAGGCAAAGCTCTTTAAAATTTCCAGTTTCCTGTGTCCTCTCCTGATCTCCCCTTATGCTCACACAGGCTCCTGCCCTGATGCTCACACAGGTTCCTGCCAGGATGCTCACACAGGCACTTGTCCTGATGCCCACATTAGCTCCTGTCAGGATGCTCACACAGGCTCCTGCCCTGATGCTCATACTGTCTCCTTACATGATACTCACACTGGTTTCTCCATGATGCTCACACAGGTTTTTGCCAGGATGCTTACTGTCAGGCTTTCATGCAGCCAGAGATTAAAACAATGGAGTCTGATCTTGGTCACTCAGTGTACAAAAATTTGAGGAGGGTGCAGGAAGTAAAACTCTTATTTATAAGTTGCTCAGTTGTGTTTATTTTATAGCAATAGAAAATGAGTTAATTCAGGCACATTTCCTGAAATATGTGTTTTTCTATCATAAATAATGACCAACATAAGCCACCAAAGGTTCTGTACAGGTGGCAGGATCCAAGTGCATGGTGCTGCTTTTTCTGTCTCATGGTTTCAAAGAACAACCTTAGAATTGGTGTCACCAAGGAAATGTCACCTAATCTTATGTTGCTTGGAGGGATAGACACTGTTCATAAAACAAAATTTACCAGTGATTATAATTATGCACAGTCGGGGAATACAGGTAAAGACTGGGAGGGAATCCAAACATCAGTAACAGTTTTCTTCGACTGACAAGGGAATCTTCAGGTCAAGGTGAGATTATGAGTGAGATTTTTATCTCTTCTAATATGACTTGCAATGTTCCTTTCACCATGTACAGTGCTGTTTTATAGCAAATAAGGATAGTCATAAAGTTTTGATGCAATAAAATATATATATATTCCTTTGCTTATCTTCTCATCACTTTGGGGGTCGAGGCAAGGTGCTGGTTGCTGGGTAAATTTTTCTGCTGAGAGATATTTTCAGTTTATGTGCATTTCAATAGTGATAGATCTACTTAGAGCGAGAACCACTTTCCTCTCCTGTTCATTTCTTTCTTTTATTAAAAAATATCAGTCACGAAATATCATCTAGATTGTGTGAGGTGAGAGAAGGAGAAGGCTCAGAGAGAGAAAAAGAGATGGGGAGATAGATCAGGAAAGAGAGGAAGCAAGTCAGGATTAGAGAGGGAGAAGAAATGGGGGAGAAATTAAACACGGGCAAGTAAGGGGGGGGGAGACTTAATGCAGAAGGATAACAAGGGCCACCAAGTCTGTTTCCTTAATTAAGGACAACTTCTCCTGGACCATGCCTAGAACAAATGCTGTCAGAAAACTGAGCAAAACCAATGTGAAGATTCAGGTGTGTGGAACACACTGCTTCAGTATGCTGTCATCTTCTTCTGGAATGTTCTTTTTTACCTCTCCCCTTTGGCATCTAGAGAGTCTTGTAAGATTCTTCTTATGAAATGGTAATTTCTTTGTAAAATCTTAACTCCACTTCTATAACAAACCTAATCTATAAGTCTCCTAAAACTTTTTAGGGGAGATGAGACAAAGGACTTGCCACTTTACCATCAAGACTAGGTTGGGTTTTATATTAAGACCTTAGCTCGGCCCCTCGCCTGGTCCTTGTGGCTGGAACAGACACCCAGCTGGTCTGCTCCCGTGTGGACACCATATCCCAAGGCATCCTAGAGAGGCCACTGACCTCAGAGCAGCAGGTAAGAACAGTTGCCCACTGCCCAGAGCTACAACTGGGTGCAGGGAGCACTCAGGACCCACCAGGAACCCAAACCCTGCCCCTGTGGCACACCACTCCCCTTCCACCCCTTGCCTAGTCCGTGGTTGAGGCAGACACCCAGTTGGTCTGCTCTCATGAAGACACCTTATCCTGAGACATCCTAGAGGAGCCACTAAACTCAGAGCAGTGAACACCTAGCTGGTCTGCCCCCATGAAGACACCTTATCCTGAGACATCCTAGAGGAGACATTGCATCCAGAGCAGCAGACACCTAGCTGGTCTGCTACTGTGAAGACACCATATCCTGAGACATCCTAGAGGAGCCACTGTACTCAGAGCAGCTGGAGCTCAGGATCACAGGATCACAGAGACATCTGGACCCTGAGGAGTTCTGACACAAGCAAGATAACTGGAAAGGCAGGCTCCAGTCAGAACCAGTGAGTGCAGGTAGCACTAGAGTTAGCCAGATGGTGAAAGGCAAGCATAAGAACCTAAGCAACAGAAACTGGAGTTACTTGGCATCATCAGAACCCAGTTCTCCCACCACAGCAAGCCCTGAACACCCCATCACACTGTAAAAGCAGGATTCAGAATTAAAATCACTTCTCATGATGATGATAGAGGACTTTAAGAAGGACATAAATAACACTCTCAAAGAATTTGAGGAGAACACAGAGAAACAGGTAGAAACCCTTAAAGTGGAAACACAAAAACCCCTTAAAGAATTGCAAGAAAACACAACCAAACAGGTGAGGAAATTAAACAAAAATGCCCAGGATCTAAAAATGGAAGTAGAAACAATAAAGAAATCTCAAAGGGAGACTACCCTGGAGATAGAAAACCTAGGAAAGAGATCAAGAGTCATAGACGCAAGCATCACCAACAGAATACAAGAGATAGAAGAGAGAATCTCATGTTCAGAAGATACCATGGAAAACATTGACACAACTGTCAAAGAAAATGCAAAAAGCTCCTAACCCAAAACATTTTCTTACATTTAGAGAAAGCAGGTGTGGTGCTTTGAATATACTTGGCCCATGGGAAGTGGCACTATTTGTAGGTATGGCATTATTGGAGGAGGTTGTGGCCTTGTTATAGAAAGTGTCACTGTGGGGGTGGGTTTGAGACTCATTTGCTCAGGCTTTGCTCAGTGAGGAAGAAAGTTTTTCCTGGATTTCTTCAGATCAAGATGTAGAACTCTCAGCTCTTCAAGCACCATGTCTGCCTGGATACTGCCATGTTTCCCACCATGATGGTAATGGACTGAACCCCTGAAATTGTAATTCCCCAATCAATGTTTTCTTTATAAGACTTGCCTTGGTTTTAGTGTCCCTTTACAGCAATGGAAACCCTAAGACAGCAGGGTATACAACAGTCCTGTGCTTTAAGGCTATTATTACATAAACAAAGGCTTATTGAGCATGGACACTAAGACACTGGGACAGTTGAGCTGAATAATCAAGATAACATCTGAATGATTAAAAGATGCTCTACTGGCTAGTTCTGTGTGTCAACTTGACATAAGCTGGAATTATCACAGAGAAAGGAGCCTCCCTTGAGGAAATGCCTCCACGAGCTCCAGATGTAAGCCATTTTCTCAATTAGTGATCAAGGATGGGAAGGCCCAACCCATTGTAGATGGTGCCATCCCTGGGATGGTAGTCTTGGGTTCTATAAGAAAGCAAGCTGAGTAAGCCAGGGGAAGCAAGTCAGTAAGCAGCATCCCTCCATGGCCTCTGCATCAGTTCCTGCCTCCAAGTTCCTGCCCTGTGTGAGTGAGTTCCTGTCCTGACTTCCTTTGGTGATGAATAGCAATGTGAAAGTAGAAGTTGAATAAACCCTTTTCTCCCCAACTTGCTTCTTGGTCATGATGTTTGTGCAGGAATAGAAACCCTGACTAAGACAGATGCTAATATTTACACCATGAATACACTGGATGAGGGGATGAACCATATTCTAGACATTCAAAAAGAAGACAATGCAAGATTTTTACCATGCTATTTAGCAGAGCATGCAATTTAAAATTTATAAAGTGCTTATTTCTGGAGTTTTCCACAGAATATTTTTAGGCTTTGGGTGATGAAATGTAACTGATTGCACAGAAAGCAAACCATGGAGAAGAATGACCACATAAACTATTGTGGTACTGTAATCCCTTACTCTTATCTTATACTCTCACAGATCCCATCCTTGTCATGTCTTTCATACACTGTCTTGTAAGATATTTAAGTTCAGCAGATGTGCAGATTTTTAGGGTTTACAGTGTGTTAAGAAACAAATGCTTACTCAAATTAGTTTGAGACTCGGTGATAAAATGAAAGTTGCTGTGCATGTTCTGAGATAGTAAGAGAAGTTAACGAAAATGAATATTAAATTTGTATTTATTCAATTTTAAACACTAGTTTTTGTGCCTTAATAGTACCTTGCAATTTAGACAGACTACTTGTGTAAGAAATCCAGTAAGCACAGAAGATTGAAAAGCAGCATGCCACTTCCCATTATCCACATTTGTCATCAGTATCTGGCTATTGAGACTTCAAGTGTCATTTAGTCACCCTCAGGTATGATTGTGTCATGAGCACAGACAGTCGGTAGAAGCACTGAAGGATCTCAGAAGGCTAATACAGTCTCACACGACAGTGAACAACTTTGATTCAGTCTACTATCCCTTGGAACTCAGAGGGCTCATGGTTCTGTGATTATAACCATTCTGGTGACAGTAATAACTACAATTTATTGCTGCTAACTTGGTGCCAGAGTGCTGTGTGTATATGGTGTCTGGTTTTACTTAAGTGATCATATGCAGACATGTGAGCACAAGGAAACAAGTAGGCAGGGACTGCTCTATCCCTCATCCAAATGGTGAAATGTCCTCTGGAGCCCATGCTCTTCAACACAGTGCATGCCTGGCTGGACACTTTCATGTCTTACCTTTTGAAAAGGTCTGAAGTATAAAACTTCTCATTGTAAAGAGCAATGTGAAATGGAGAAAGCCATCACTTTGTTAAAACTATGAAGTATGTTCCTTTCTCCCCACTAATAAGTTCTTTCCCAAGCAAGTATGAAGGTGGGATACTGGTACTAACATGGCTTGCTTATTTTATGGAGTGTGGTGGCATGAAATTGGCATGGCTCTTCATGCATGAAGACAATCCAGTAGCATGCAGGTGCCATGCTTACCAGATGTTCTAGTTTGCTTTTTATTGGTGTGATAAAACACCATGACCAAAAGCGAGTTGGAGAAGAGAGATTTTATGTGTCCTACAACTCTATATCACAATCCACCACTGAAAGAAGTGATTCAGGAACTCAAGGCAGAAACTTGGAGGCACAAACTGAAGCAGAAGCCATGACCGAACACTGTTCACTGGCTGGTGCTCATTGATTGCGCAGACTGTTTTCTTATAGCATCTTGGACTACTTGTCCAGGGTTAGGTGACATGGCTCCCACCGTGTGCTGGGCTATCACATACCAATCATTGATCAGGAAAAATGCTTCACAGTCTTGCTTATAGATGATTTATCTGATGGTGGCATTCTCTCACTTGAGGTTCTTCCCAGAGAGCTTTAACTTGTTTCAAGTTGACAAAAAAATCCAACCAGGACACCATATGGTGGATGGTGACACGAAAGCCACATGCTGGAAGATAGGATTCTTGGGATGTATGTAGTGTTGTCTATAAAGCTAGTGTAGCTTAACATTTTTGAAGGAAGCATGCTTAGCCTGTATGTAATATATATAAAGTTAGCATGGGTTTAGGAGTTAGAAGTGACATAATGGTAAATAATATACAAAGAATAGACTTGACCTAGACCAGCTGCAAGACCTTAAATGGGTTGGTTAATTTTCCTGAGCTTTGTTTCTTTATCTGTCAATGACTGATTGAAAGGACCAAGTTAGTATGTATTAGGTTGGCATCCAGCTGAATATTGAGGACTAACAAGTACTACTAAGGGTTTGCTGATACACACTGAACTGGCTGGACTTCACTGAGCCCCTGCACTTATGCTAGGCTCTGGAGATGGACTCATTTAGGAGTCACGGTGTTTACCCTGGTAGGGATGGCAAACTGTTCTAATGACATGAAGTTTGGAAGAACTGTGGAAGGCATTCCAAACTTAATCCCTGAAGAAAGGCTCTTGCCTGTTGTTATGCATGGAAAAAGAAGATTTTTATCTCTGTGAATCAACAGCTTCTTCTCTCACTCGTGCTTTTATCCATCCCCAAACTATCGTGCCTGTGATGTTAAAATTAGAGATTTATTAATTTGGGTCAAGCATTTCTGTTTTCCCAAGGGCTTATATAAAAGTGCCAATTAACTGGAAGGTAGCAACAGTTTGCTAATGATATTTTGATGGGTTCTTAGGTTGTAAGTCACAGGAACCCATAACCCACTGAGATCAAGTCAGTGATGGTACCTAGATGGTACCTAAAAATTACCCTGGCTCCTTCTCAGGCTGTGGTTCATCCATGTTACTCACCCAGGGATGTGATAGACAAGGGGCTCCTGGACAAACTGTGGCCCCTTTCATGGAAAAGATAAATGGTACAAGAAGGGAGTAGGCAGGTGAACTAGAGGAAGGGTAGTGGGCAAACATCCATCTCCTAAATGTAATTGGACTGTTTCTCTCTTCAGTGGCTCTGCAATGTCTGCAATAGAAAGCACTTTGGAGTATGCAGGACCCAGGGCATCCTGAACCCATCTGCAATTAGGGCTTTGTTCATTCCTTCCGTGTTTTCTCTGAGCCTAGCGCCCCATGTCTGTCCTCAGCCATGTGGCTAATGAGAGGCCTATTCAGCCCTCATTAGGAGATCAACTTGGTTTCTTCTGCTCTCAGAAGCTAATTATGTCTCTTTCATTAGTTCAATTTTGGCAATTAATGCATCTCCATATACATAAGTGACTGTTTGTTTTTTGTCTAAGTGACATGTGTGCTGCAGTCCTTCTCACATTTGCCTCTTTATCTCATAAAAGGACCTCCTTCAGATTCCAGTGTCAAGTCACAGAAACCAACATGAAAAATCTGATATCTGAAAGAGATTTATAGTGCAGATACTTGGTAGCTCTAGGAAGCAAAGAAAATGCCAATCATTGATATCCAGAAAGGAGGATGAGCTCTGGGCTGGGGACCACTTATACAACGAGGGACTCTTAACCCTGCATTTGAGTGTCACAGAGTACTGTGGTTCCAGATTGGTGAATTCTATAACTCAATGGCTTTATCAAAAACTCAGATTACAGGTCAATAATATAGCTCAGAGAAAAATTTGAACTGTGATCCCCTACATGCATGCCTTGAGAAACAAGTTACCCTGACTATAAAACAAACAAACAACAAACAAACAAAATTACATATGTTAATAAAAGAATTGAAGCTGCCATTTCCACATTGGCTATGTTAATATTTTACTTACTCTTTGCCTATTTCCTTATTCCACAATCTTATCCCTTAGTGTTCTAAGATGCTAATGTATTCCAAATGTGTGATGTGCAGATAGACTCTCCATAGCTGTGATGGAAGGTGTCCCATTGCCTCCCTCTCTCCTCCTTTCTTTTCTCCTTTCTCTTCTTACCTCCTCTCCAGCTCTCCTTTCCCATTCTCTGCCCTCTCCTGTCTTCTTCTCTCTTCTCCTCTCCTCCCCACTTCTTACTAAGTATCTCATGGGGAAAAGCTTTCCTAGTAGCCTCCTAGTCTCTTGTGTTTCCTTGGTTACAACTGTACTGACTCACTGGGAACTGTTGTGACACACAGGGGAATTAAAGCTAAGCAAAGGGCCAGGACACATCTTCAGAACAGAGCCACCAGATACGTGAGTAAACTTCAGGTGTCTAGAAAGTGAAAGGGACGTAGATGCCTCCGTATTTTGCAACAACCATATGCAGAGAGTGAATAGAAGGCCTTCCTAACATGGAAAGGCCATGTGAGAATGTCAAAATGTCAAATGCATAGGTTGTCCACTCAAATTACAAAGCAATGGTAAAATTTCCACTCAAATGGTTACCTATATATAGCATAGGGATGACCACTGGGGATGAAGCTTTGGGAAAAACATCACAATGGGTGCCCAGATCAAATTGGGTCAGCAGTGAGACTAGTGCTAAGGTAAATCTATGTGACATTGGCTGTGATGAAGATGATCTTTCTTTCCTTGAGATGACCATGAATGTTGGATTCCTGCACTGTCAGTCAGGAGTTCAGTATTGTCAGTCTGGTTTCAGAAGATGCCTGACAACTGGAGGAAAGAGAAAGGTGATCTACTTAACAGTGGAAGGAAGACATTGGTGCAAAAGAAAATCAGCTGAAAACTGGAATTGCTGACTGGGAACAGCACTGTCTCCAAGTATGAGAAAGATGATCACACGAGAGGGTTGGACTCATTCTTCTTTTAGATGGAAGACTGAGCAAAGACCCATATGTAGAAATCCATAAAAGAAGATGCTAATTCAGTAAAAAAAAAGTCCCTTAACTTTACATAGTTGTCACAGATAACCTGGGATGCTGATGCTCTAAGAAACACATTGGCTTGCTCCATATTATTCAGCTCAGCATTTGGTTAAACCTTTGTGTTAGGTCATGAGATGCATGGATTTAGATGAATGTTAGAAAGACTGGCTAGAAAGTTCAACAGTGCCCAGTAATCTGTATGTTTCCTTTATTACCTTTGATTTCTTCTCTGTGTATGCACAGACAGATAGGAACATTGCTCATATTTCCATACACAGAGAATGTTTCCTTCTGTACAGTATTCCTGGCAGCTGTGAGTAGAGACATAATTAAACCACTGTCTATTTTTGGCTTGCACACACATGCCAAACCAGCCTATATAGGAACCAAGATTGGGCCTCTCCTCTCCCTATATGAGGCTGTGGGTATGAGCCAGCTTGGATAACAGGATGCTGACTGTGACTATGGCTATTGATATGCATGGGGTTATGGGTCACTGTACACACAGCCTACTTGGATCTTACTCAGATGCATCATTTCTTATTATGATAACTTTTGCTGTCTGACTTAGGACTTGGACGGTCCTGTAGAACTTCAAAATCAATCCTATTGAAGGGTACTTGGTCACTTTATGTCCTATGGCCAAGCATTCTTTTTATTGGGCCCAGTATTATTTCAGGAATAATTTTCTTAAAAGATGCAAAACACTTGATTGTAGTTGACACAGCCTTGGTCTAGAATCACAGGATCATATGACTCTCCCTCTGTTCTTCCCCCAAACTCCATCTTGTCTTCCTCCATCATAGATATTTTCAGCACCACATGATCTTCCAGATTTTGGGATCCAAATAGTAGGACTACACTGTAGCTTGTTACTGCAATAGAGCTCCTTCCTGTGGCCATTTAAAGCTGATAAACACATACATTACTCACAATTTTATTACCTGATTATTCTAAATTCAGGTTTAATGGGGCATCTAATTAGCATCTCAGTTGGTCTCTTTGACTAGTAATACCAAACTCACACCTGGATCAATAGTCCTCAAAATGCTTTACTTGAATCCCTCTCTCAGTATCCTGTCACAGATCCACTTGGGGAAACATTGAGGGATTCAGCATAATTAAAACCTGCCATAGCACTGCAGCACTTGCTTCCCATCCATGTGTATTGAACCTGAATATGAACACAGGTTGTGTTACTGAACAAGGGATAGCAAGTAGATAGGGTGAGCATCCTTCATCCTCAGCTGCTGATGCTTAGGAGTACTGCTGATAAGCCACGTGTTGGCTTATCTCTTTTTTTCTTTCCTCACACCCTGATTTGTAAACCCTTCCTGCTGTTCTCCCAAGGACTTTGCTTGCCTTCCCTTCAGGTCGTTCCACAAGCCCTGATCTCCTGGCTCTTCTCGCTCTGGCTTTAGCCTATTCTAATGTGTTTGCTCGCCTTTGCTTCTTCACTCCTCCTACTTTCTTCTCAGACAACTCAGGCATTTCTATGTCACCAGTGTTGGTTTTCCTCGGGAGGAAGGTGAGGGTGTTTCTAAGAGCTTCCTTTACTTCATAGGCCAGGAGCAAGTTTTCCCAATTCCTTAGGATGTTTTATAATAAGGGGTCTCAATTGGTGTATTGCTTCTTGTAATATGGGTCCGTTGATTGAGAATCCTTATAATCCAGTACTAGTTCTGAATGCCTGGCTCTAACTCAAATTGGCTAAGTCTTAGACATCTTCGTGGTAGACCAGAGTCACTTTCCTCCTTCATTCCTCAGATTCATCCTACTTATCAACCTTCTGTTCAAGAAAGGAAGTAAAGGTTGCTCTACTGGGAGGCACCTGCTTCCTTTTAGAATGCCTTCATCTTTTATAACATTTACTATCATAGCAAAACGTCTAGCTCCTTCAAGGGAAGCACGAGTCTTTGCAACCAGCTCTCAGAGCTAAGCAGAGCTGGCAGAACTAACATGCTAAGAGTCATTTATCCAAACATCTCCATCTTATGTTTCCAGGACACAAATTTTCCTCACCAGAGTGTTGATATTGATTTAATTTAACGGATCCACTTTCTATAAACATTCAAATGATTGATGGAACATACTACTACATAGTAGAGAGGCATCTTGGCAAGTTTTTATTTTAGCCATGGAAAATGTAAGGGCACCTTGCTTAGTTTGCTTACTTAGCCTTGAGTTGCCTGGATCTCATTATCCTTTCTCAGGGTATGAATAGAAATTATCAATAACCAGACAATTCCATTGTTTTTGTAGGCTTGTCCCCAAGCTTTCCAATGTTGCAATGGTGTTTCCTTCCACCTGAACCTTCTCACCTCCAATGATCTTCCCACCATTGAGGTGCTTTCCCTGTTCAGCACCAGTAAAATCTTTAGCAACTGGCTACCCCTTCTTGCAAGATTGTAATTAGATAAAGTGAGGCAGGTAAGGGCTCCAGGGAACTTACCCTTGATCTTGTTCAGTCACTTCCAAGCTTTCAGTGATGACTATCTTCATGTTCAAAGCCAACAACCACATCCCTGGGGTCTCTGCTTCCATTGTCTTATCTCTAGCTTAGATCCTTCTGGTCACCCTTTTCTGAGGGCTATTATATGAAGCACACCAGAATGATCAAGGATAATCTTCCTCTTTATAATTTTCAATCTACTCACATTTGCACAGCTCCCTTCTCAGCAGAAGGTAACACTAGTTTTGGGGATTATGACATGTATATTGGGGGAGGCGTTATTTAATCCGCAGAAGATGTTTCATCTGTAAGACAGTAAGCATGCATGAGGAATGATAGTGAGAATTAGTGAAGTGGTAGGGGTAATAGGGCATTATGAGAAACCAATGAAAACAGTTCTCTCACAAGTGTTACCAGTGCTTCTCTGTGCTACTGGCAGGACCATAGTTCAAACCTTTAACTCCAGTTCCCAAGTCCTATGTGTTGAGGCTTCCTGGTGGGGTGGTTAGAGGGATGTCTCTGTTTTCTTTTGTGTTAAGGCTGACCTACTATCTGCTGACTGAGATGTTATAGGAGAGGTTCCTACACTGGGCATCTTATACTTAAGTTCTATCATTTTTTCCACCCTTGTCTGGAAAGAACTGATTGATTACAGCCATGTGGTCTGGCCTAGAGTTTCGCTTCCTGGCTAGTTACTTTGGTTTTGTGATGCCGCCATGGAAGTGTCATGCAACCTGTCTGATCTGGTGTTAGTCAACTGGAGTTACCCCCGCCCTTCCTTTGCTTTTTCATTCCTTCATTTTTTCTTTCCTTTCTCCTCCTCCTGTTTTCCTCCCCTATATCCCTCTCTCTTCTCCTCTGTGCTCTTGATATGACATTATCACTATTATATTTATAGATATTAAAAGTAGACATGCTTACATGCTTGTGTGAAAACAAATAACATTCATAAATCAAATAAAAACAAAATCACAAAACCAATAAAACATAAACAGAGTAACCGGAGTCAGACTTTAAAGAAACGAATTGTCCCTTGCAGTGGTGCTGGCTGCTTTAGCACCAGTTGTTTTGAGTGACAGTGTTTGGCCTCTGGTAGTTGAGCATTACTTATTCTCCTCTCATTAGTTCAAAAACAAAACTAGCACAATATTTCTTATTTGTGATTATTAGCTCAAATTTAAGCTTGAGTATCAAACTGATTTGACAGACTCATTTATAAGCACTTATATTGTATGAAATACATTTTTATTATTCATTTTAGATTATGAAGATAAAACTCAAATACTCAAAGTGAAATTATAAGAGAAGACCTGGGGGTGTCTGGGAAAATTCTTCATGATCAAACACTGAGATAATGAATGTAGATACGCTCTTCAAAAGTTAAAAAGAGTTAATAGTTGCTAGAAGCCTTTGCAAAGACAAGACAGCAAACTGAAGCAGCTGCCTTCACTCATGTGAGATGCCTTTCCTCGCCACTGCTGCCACTTGGCAGCAGCCAAACAAGCCAGGGCACTGCCATTTCAGTTCATTTTGAATTTCTTTGGATCTCTAGTCAAACTGATGGCTGAGGCTCCAGAATCTAGCTAGTATGAAACAAAACCAAGTTCCCCATTAAGGGCAGCATCCCAGTAGGGGAGTAAGATCCACAGGGAAAGGAGATAGGCCCTGAGTAAACTAATTTTCTGGACCTGACCCCACCTCTCATTACCTCCCAGGAAGGTCAATGGTTTTCCTGTTTTCTCAGCTATGGTGACTCTGGACTCTCTAGGGGGTCTTATTTACAGAGCTGGAATAAATTGTTTGCAGACCTTCCCGGGGATCTTTAAACCTTTTACTGCAAGGTTAACAGCACTCATCATGACCTTTGGGATGCTGTTCTGGGGAGATAAAGGGGAGAAGCATGAGGGCTGTTCTCTCCTTTTGCTTCTTCTCTTTTCTGTAAGTTTCCCTTTCTCATTCTATTTTAGACTTTTCTCCTTTCCTGTCTCCCTTGCTTAACTAGGGACATAGATTTTAGAGTCTTATGATCCTCATCCCCTTTTCCTTATCCTTGGCTATCACATCTGGAGTTAATTATGTTGCTGCTAAAGGAAGAAAATCATAATAAAATGCTATTATTGAAAATAGTATCTTCTATTTGTATAATAGTTTTGTGTTTATAAAATATGATTAAATAACTAAGCCATTTTTTGTGACCCTTACAACAACCTGTGATATTAGTTTTGGCAAAAGAAAACAGAAGCTCAAAAAGTAAATCTTTCCCCTCCTCCATCTCTGCTGTGTCTGCTCTCTTCTTTCTCTTACTCCATCTCTGTTGTGTCTTTCTCCTCCTCCATGTTTTCAACGTTCTTCTCCATCTCTGCCATGTCTTCCTCATTCTTAGTCTTCTCCTCTATCCTTCATTGTGAACCTCTCACTTTTGTTCATTGGCAGAGCTGAGTCAGGTAAGGATACATGCTGTAATGGGACACAGAAGCTTTCATAGCCAAGAGCTGAGTATCAGAGCTCAAGTGGATTTGCATCAATATATTGACTAAAATATGTCCAACATTAAGCAGAATATGTTACTCACCCCCAGGAACACAAAACAAGCTGGTCACTAGAAACCAAACCTAAGTAGACTCCTGCACATATTTAAGTGACAAAGACTTCAAAGTAACTTTTACAAACGTTTCAGAATGAAAGAGGAAAAACGAGAATGCTTAAGCAAATAAGAGATTTCAATACAAAAATGAGGGTTTTTATGAAAGATCACATAGAATTACGGAGTTGAAATATATAGTTGAGACAAAAATCTGCTTGTGTTCAGTAATACATTTGAGTTAAAAGAATGTTGTCTTAGAGGGAGGTGAGGACAGGGCAGTAGAAACTATGCAATTTTCAGATTAGAGATTTTAAAAAAGGAAAAGGAAATTGAGAAGAGCTCACACCTGTGAATCAGAATCAAATAGGTAAATGAGAAATTTGTGGAATGAACAGTGTAGAAGGAGAAAATAGGATGATTAAAGAACTCACTTTTTGAAGAAATAATACCTTTCAAAGCCTCAAATTTGAGGGAAAAGAAAAAAGAAAAAAATCCAATGAACCAGAAGTAACGATATCTAAAGAGTAGCCCACTGTAACCTACCAACACCTTACAATCAAACAGTTGAAATTCAACCAGCACAGAAAATCTTGGAAGAACACAGGAAATAGGACTTAGTATATAGAGTGGAACAGCATCAAGTGTTTAACTGTTGAGTTCTAAACAGAAACAAGAAAGGCCAGGAGGTTGAAGAATGATGTAGTCTATGTATGTGTTTCTCTTTCTCTCCTGCCCTGTGTGTGTGTGTGTGTGTGTGTGTGTGTGTGTGTGTGTCTGTGTGTGTGTGTATGCATTGATGTGCACATGTATGTGCATGTGTGTCTGTCTGTTTGTCTGTCTGTCTGTGCTATCCATGTGTGTATAGAGGATAGAGAATGTTGGATGTCTTCTTTTATTTGTTCTTTGTCTTTTTATTTTCTGAGACAGGCTCTCTCACTGAGCCTAGCACTTACTGATTGGCTTGACTACCTAGCCAGCAAGCCCCAAGGTTCCTTCTGTCACAGCCTCCTAGTATTGAGATTATAAACTGTAGGCAACCACACTGCCAGCAACTGAAACTCACAGGAATAAATAATTAAACAGCCCCAGAAATGATGAATAGGCAGAAAACAATGAAAGAGCATATAAACCTGTTTTCCTTATTTTTCTTTTGGTAATTTTCCTAACAGTCAGTAGATTCTTATAAACAACAATTATGGTGCTATATGTTAGGTTTATAATGTAGACATGTACTATCTATGGAAAAAACATACAGCAGAAGCAAGGGGAAACAATGGAGTTAACTGTAGCTTAATTGCCGCATTTTACTATAATTAAGTTAGTATTAACCATACTTAATTTCAAGGGTGTTGTGATGGTTAAAGATGCATTTTGCAATCCACAGAACAAGTAAATAGCTCATGGATTCATTGTTGGTTAATTCAAAGGAAGAATTAAAGAAAAGAAATTAAAAGTAATAGAGAAATTAAGGAAAATGCTTAAAACAAAAGAAGGACATAAAAGAGAAGCAAATGCTTTCATGTAAAGGAAATACAAAGTAAGACAGAAAATGTAAAATAAATAAATAAATAAATAAGTAAAAGTATGGCCATTGTGTTAAATCTGGATGTACTATTATGCCAATAAGTAGACAAAGATTGCTGTGTTGGTTTGAAGGAGAATGGAACCCATAGACTCATATATCTGAGTGTTTGTTTCCAATTTGGTGGACTTTTAGGAAAGATAAGTAGGTGTGACCTTGTTAGAGAAGGTGAGTCACAGAGGGTGGGACTTGAAGTTTCAAAAACCCAAACAAGGTTTAATCTGCTCACTCTCTGCCACTATCTTGCCAATAAGATATAAACTCTCAGCTACTGCTCCAGTGCTATGCCTGCCAGCCCACCTGCCTGCCTGCTTGCCATTCTGATTGTCATGGATGAACCTTCTGAAACTGTAAGCAAGACCCCAGTCAAACACTTCCTTTCATACATTGCCTTCATCGTGGTATCGTCTCTCCACAGCAATAGAACAGTAACTAAGGCAATCAGCATATTACATTTTTAAAAACAAGATATAACTCTATGCTACCCATGAGAGGCATATTTCATGTATACAACCTAAGTAACTTGAAAGTAATAGGATGGAAAGAGATACTGCAGGCAGTGGTAACTACATGCAAGCTACAGCAATTGTGTCACTATTAGTCAAAATAAAATTTAAGTGTTATTACAGAAAAAGGAATTTCCATAATGAAAAAGGGCCAATGTACCCAGGAGATATTAAGTCAAAGGCACACTCACTTTTTACAAAGCTTCCAGCCACATTTACCTAAGGCAGAATTAAGAGAAGAAACAAAATTAAATGACTAGAGTTGGGTGTTTTAGCACAATCCCAATAATGCTACTTCAATAAACAGTTGGACAGAATTTTAACAGCCTGAATTTGTTCCTTAGAGATTTGTGTCTCAGAGACTTGGTTCCTGGAGTCACTGTGCAAGAGATGAAACTTTTAAGGGACATTTCGAGAGGAAGGTGATTGGTTTAATTAAGTGAGAACAGGCTGCCACAAGGGTGCCTGGAACATGTCCATAATCCTTCTCCTGTACGCATTGTCACTCCTGCATGAACAAAGGGACCACTGCTGTACAGCTGTAATGTGTCCATGAGATTTACCAAGCCTAGGTAATATTGCCCCATTTTAACCAAAGAATTGAAAAGTTAAATGCAGATGAGGCTTGAGAAAGCTTTAGAAATGGCAGTTTCTTGATGCCTTATGATGTATCAGCCAGCTGTAGATCTTATATACAATAGGCATAAGGTAATCCTGGAGGGGGAAAATCCCTTTAATTTAGTGACATAGTTGTCATGATAAATAGTATTGTGTGTGATTCACATGCTGATGATGATGCTGGTAGAAACCTCCAGTCATTTAGGTGGCAGCACATCTAGTTATGTACAGCTGGCCAATGACTATTACTGGTATATATATATATACACACACATATATGCATGTATATATGTACATATTTGTAATATACAAACCATATATATATATATATATATATATATATATATACATACATACACACACACACACACACACACACATATATATATATATATTTATATATATATATATATATATATATATATATATATATATATATATATATATGGGCATTGAGAGATGTTCAGTATATAAAGAACTTGCCACCGAACCATAATGAAGAACTAGAGTTTGGATCTCTAGATTCCAAATAAAAAGCTTGAATGGAGATGGAAACTGCTTATACACTAAAGGCAAGATGAGAGATTCCAGAAAAGGCTTGTTAGGTAGATTAGCTTTGGGTTCAGGGAGAGACCCTGCTTCAATAAATAAAGAGAATGATCAAGCAAGACACTTCATGTCAACTTATGGCCTTCACACATGTGTGTATATGCAGCATGCAGACTCAGAATCATGCAAAAATGCATATACATACCCTACATCACACACATGTACTCACGTGACCCCTCCCAAAATGTTTGTGAGAAGCCTCTGGCAGGACGATGGAGTCGAACTACAGGACATCTCTGTCCCAGCTGATGACATATGGTTACTGTTCCTATACATCATTCTCTGGGACAAGACATAGGATTGGGAGACAGTGACCTTGATGACCTTGACCCCATGGGTCTAGCACCAGAACCCAGGTTCTTAGGCTCCCTGAGTCATACTCTACTTTCTGCAGCTTAGCTTTGAACTGCTGGCAGCTCACTGTCTTTGACATGGAAGTAAATCTGTTCCCTTTGTCCTTACGCTTGTCAGCTGATTCATTTGCAGCCGAGGAACCACTCGAATCTGCTTCTCTTGTTCATACATCACGAGATCTACGAAGCTAGGAAAGAAGTGAGCCTCCCAGAACTCCTCCTTCCACTCGGCTCCTACCTCTACTCCTACTAACACTCGGACAAAACTTGCCAAGAGTGATGAACCCACTGTTTCTTTAGCATGCTCTATATGTCAGGAACTATGTTAAAGCACTTTGTTGAATCATAATATTAGGTATTATCTTATTTTTTGTTTTTGAAGATAGGCAAATATCAGCCAGCTGAATCAAGGTCACCTAATGAAGGGGAGGAGCCTGAAGGTGAGCCCAGGCAAATCTGGCTTCCCTGCCTGTGCAAATCAACTCCACATTCAAATTCCAAAGTGAAGTCCTAGGAATGGCAGGAACATGGTTGCCTCCCCCTAAGTACCTCAGTTCCTTGATGAGCTCTGTCCCTGTGTCTCCCAGTGCCCTGTCCTTAGGACCCCTGGGAAGCCATCATGGGTGATTCTGCCTTTCCCTGAATCCTCCTCCAGCTGCAAAACTGTTCTGCAATTCAAGCCCAATGTTTAGTGAATTATGTGTCTCCAAATTGCTACATTAATAAGGGCCATGTGTTCCTAGAGGATCATTAATTACAGACACATTTTTATTTCCTTCTGAAATATGGCTTATGTTTCTGTGCCACGTGGTACAGGAGCAATCCTGCTCAGCATGCCTGTGTGTTGCTTCTGACATCTGTCTCTCACTACCCAGGGCAATGTGCCTTTGCATTGCTTAGTTTTTGTATCCTTCTTCATCCTTGGTAGTCATGTCTTTCCCCTAAACCCAAGTGCCTTCCTGCAAATCTGGGTAGCATAGAGGTTTTCGTTTCTCAACCTTCTCCAGTCTAAACCAATGGAAATCCCAGTGATATTTATGGAACGAAGAAGCTAAATAATCCTCTGCTGTGGGTCCTGCCAAGGCATGCCAGGATAATGGGCAGCCTGGTAATATTCAGGATGTGAGGGAATTCACCATGTACCAAGTTAATAGAAAAGGAAGAGTTAATAAAAGACACTGCAAAGGCTATAAAATGTTTTTTTTCAAAGGGCTCATGTTGCTTAGAGTACAGAACATCTCCTTTTATGATTAAGGATACTGGTGAGGTCCTTTTGGTGGTGTACCTACTCGAGGCCCGTATCTAGACAGTTAGGTGGACATAGCAGAGGAATGATTTTACAATTTGAGTTCTTCTCGGGACTGGTGATCTGTGCAAGATGTCATGAGTTACTAGGGGTCAGGCTCCTGATGATCTCAGCCTGCTCATTAAAGAATGGAATTCTCAACAGTGGTGTCATTGTGCCTCAGGATAGATTGCAGCTAGGATTCACTAAGGTTAATTATTTTCTGGTCTTGCTTGAAGGTAGCTCTGGTGGGCTTGGTCTGTGTCTAGTCTGCTCAGAGGTAAAACAGCCTTGTTCTGAGGCTAGAATTGCTCCTATCTCTCCTGGAATTGTGTCTATATTCCTTGCAAAGATTCACCTGGATTGAACATGGGATGCTTTGGTAAGTAATGTTCCTTGCCTAAGCCCAGGGGCCTACCTTAATCAGATCTACTGATGACTTCATTCTTAGGTCCAAGTCTTGAGAAAGTAGACTAAGACAAGAAACCTGGTGGGGGCTGGGGGTGTCTCTTGACCTCCATTTACTGAGGCTTCAAGTTAGAAATTCTATCCTTCACTTATTTTTGAGAGGTGAGCCACAGGAAACTCAGGTTTATATAGACAGTTACAGAACCTTTCCTTCCTTTACTGCAGTCTCTATATTTGGATATGAGCTTTCTCCAGATTGCTGCCTTGTGTGCTACCTTGCTACCTAAACACTTTCTTCTGCCTCCATCCCAGTGGTTCCTAAACATTACTGTTTATTAGAATCACCCTGGGAGAAAAATTTTCAAACACTTAAACTGTGGCCATGTCTTCCCAATTCAGAATCTCAGAGTGACTCATGGCACCAGCGTTTCCCAAAGTTTCTTGCACAATTGCCCTCTGCAGGTAAGTTTAATAATCTACTAGGAAGGCAGCTGTGGCATGACATGTGCTCGTGGCACATGCCTTTAAGCACAATACTCACGAGGCAGAGGCAGGTGGGTCTCTGTGGGTTTGAGCCTAGCCTAGTCTACAGAATGAGTTCAAGGACAGCCAAAGCTATGCACTGAAAAACCCTGTCATGAAAAATCCCAAATCACCCCAACCCAACAACAACAACAACAACAACAACAACAACAACAACAACAACAACAACAAAAGAATCTACTCTACCCTTGATGCTCAAAGCAAAATCTATGCTTCAGGGATATGAGCAGCATCTGGGAGCTGATGAGAAATGCAGACTCTCAGGCTCCACCTTAGATGCATGGAGTCAGAATCATCTACATTTTAATAAGATCTCCCATGATTTGTATGCGCCTTAAAGTTTGGAAAGCACTCCAGCTCAAAATGGTTTTCAAATTTTCGTCTGTGAAAGAATCACCCAGAGAGCTTGTTAAAAATAAAAAAAAAAAAAAAAAAAAATTCTAATTCAGTAGTTCTGGGATGAGGCTAGGGATCTGATTTTTTTTTTTTTTTTTTTTTTTAACAAGATCCTCAGTTAGTTCTGACCTATCCTGGCGGCACACCTTGAGGTGTAGCACATCCAGGATTGGGGCTGGGGTCCTTTGACTGGAGGCCAACCACCAGGATGAGGTTCTCTAGTTTAGTCAGCAGCAGCCCGGTGCCTACAGAGAAGAGGTTTCCTGGGTCACGGGAGCCTTCCTAGAAGATTAGACCCTTTGATTCTCACCTAAGCTGGCAGAACTATTTGATCTACACTGAGGTGGATCCTCTGTCCATTTTTTTCTTCACTTGACAACATCTGCAGTTTTCTGATTTAGATACGTATCACATGGCATGAGATTCATCATTTTCAAGTGTTCAACTCAGTGGTTTTAGTATATTCATTTAGTTTTGCATCCATCCAGTATCTAATTCCAAGACACTTTTACTACCTCCCAAAGATACCCCAAACTCATTAGTAGGCAATTCCAGTTTCCTCATGGTTCCCTCATAATGGCTAATTGACTTTCTGGCTCTATGAGTTTGGCAATTGAGGACATTTCCTATCTGTACAGCCATGCAAAGTGTGGGCCTCTGTTTCTACTTCTTTCACATATGGAGGGCGGTGTGGGTATTCCAGAATACTTGTTGCAACAAGTAATCAGGTCTGCAATTCTGATTGTTTAGCCTGTTGTGTGAACGTTTCCTGGGTAGATGAAGAGGTGTTTTTTCACTCCAGATAAAGCACCTAAAACAGACCAAAGAGAGGATTCCAGCCATGGCAAGCTTGAACCAATTTAATTAATTTTAATTACAGGGATGTGGGTGAGGGGTTACCCTGGGAGCATGGAGAAGCTCAGGAGTGACTATGTTACTCGGGAAAATCTCTATCCAGTAACAGTGACACCATGAGAATGACAGAACATTAATAGGCTCAATCCTATGCCTATTGTTTGTGCAGATAGTCACAGTTGTTGAGCATTCCAGAGGGTAACCTCAGTGTCATGCTTGGACGTGGGGTATCCATAGCACCACCTGTACCTGGGGGCTCGATTGGTCTTAAATGTACTGAAGAAAGCCCCTCATAAAATCTTCATCCTACCTATTATTCCCTTAATGCCCAACCTACTAGTTTTCAAAGACTCAGTGCTGATACCACACCGATACCACGCTGAGTGCCTCCAAGGGCCATTGGAATAAGAATGGGCATTCCAGGCCACATACTACAACCTTATTTCTAGGATGAGGAAACTGAGGCACAGAGGATTCTGGTCACTTGTATAGCCCTTTCGGAATTCCTTAGGATGCAGAAGGGAGATGTAGAAATTTGGAGGAAGGAATGGCAGAGAAACCGAGAAGAGGATGCCAGGAAAAATCCATGTTCCAGCCTGGAACTTCATGCCCCTGAGGAGAGAAAAATGAAGCTTCCTACTGAGATTTATATCTGAGATTTTCAAGTTTTCAGAGGAGAGTGCAGAAAAGACACATTTATTGAGAGATGACAAATTCCCTCTTTGCAGATTTATTAGAACGTGTATGGAGCTGGATCATAGATTTTTTTTTTTTTTTTTTTGGCAAAAGCCTTAAACTTTTATATCCTATCATAATGGTAAATGGAGTCCAGTAAGCAGTTTAAATTATTCTTGATTAAATACTCCTCCCATAATGTCAGCTACAAGCCCTTGCCCTCCCAATGGGTCTGGGTGGTGGGGGAAATATTGGTAGGCCTCCTGGGAGAAGCAGAGTCACGGGATAAAACCTTTATAGTGGTAAACAGGTGTTTCTATCTAGCATCCAGGGACTAAACTCTTAAAAAAGGCATGGAACAAGTTATGGTCCAATGACCAAATAATCACATTAAATTGGCAAAAAAAAATTAAATGTTTGCTTTCGTGGTTGAGACTTTAAAACTCAGGGGCACATTTAACATCTGGACAAGTAGTTTTTCTCATTATATATCCACTCTCAGATGAGTGGATGTTTTCTCTATTCCAGCTCCAAATGGCTTCTGTGTTAGTCCTTAAACACACCAAGCACTCTGCAGCCTCAGGGTCTTTGCACATCCTGCCCACTCCTAGAAATGTCTTCTCTTAGATATGGTTGTGATTTCTCAGTCACTGTTTCTCCACTGTCCCTTTAAACATCCACAAAGAGACTTCTGGCTGTTAGAAAATATCTGAAGAGATGAGAGAAGATGGCCAACCACAATGAGGTAAGATGAAAATACCCTAAGAAGCCCTAACAGAGAAGAAGCCTCCTCTTTTTGCAATGCATGGGGATGAATGAAGAGACCTATGGTTGTTCACGGTGCTGAGAATAAGGTTGAGGGCTCAGTCCTACACAGGACATATATAATATCCCTGCTAAGGCTCAAGGAACATCTTGAACAAGTGATCAGAAAGAATAGAAGATCTGAAAGATAAGAGAAGGGGCTGTGACACGTCATCTATGTCATCTTGATAGAGACATTGCCATCACAAGGCCACAGCACCTCTAGCTTCCTGCACCAGACTCACACAAGAGTGGCCGTATCTCTAGTCAGTCATGGACGAAGAAAACATGCATGTCTTCCCAACCACTTTTTGTTAAATTACTGGCCACTGATAGATTTGCCCCGCCCCCTTTGTGGGGTATCGTGGTCTTCAGTTGTGCAGCATGAGCCCTGCAGAACCCCACAGGATCCAATGGCCCATTACAAGACATGTTCACATAGATAACCCCAGTTAAACTCACTGGGTCACAAAACAGAACAGAAAGACCAATGTGGCTAAGAGATTTAGGGCATTGAGATGTTGACAGGTAGGAGGGAGATACGAGAAGTTGAGGGATGGAGTAATCAGAATTTGTCATAAGCACATATGAAATTGTCAAAGAACATATTTAACCAATAAAAATCATGCAAAAATAGAAAAAATATATCTATTGTTTATTTTTCTTTGTCTTGTTTTATAACCCAGTCATCTAAAGATTCCAATAGTACAAAAGTAGAAAAATTGTTGAGAAGCTTTCATAGGAGAAAATCTATTGACCGTGAACAGCTCATAAGAACATATTCAGCATAAGATAGGAGATGCTCTGTTGACCCATATGAGGGCAGTTCAGGTTAGAAACATGAGCTAACTCATATATATGCTCAAATGCACGATTTCCTAGCCTTTTGTTTGTAGCTGGCCTTGTGTGTGTTACTGGTGGTACAGATGTGGTATTGTATGTGTAAGGTGGCATATGTGTGTTATTGTATGTATGCTATGTGTGAGTATGATGTGTTATATGTGTGTGTTGAAATATATATGGTGTTGTGTATGTTGTGATGCATGCATGCTCTGTAGTATGTGTGTGATGCTGTATGTATAATGTTGAGTTGTGGTGCTATGTATGTGATAGTTGGTATATATGTGGTGGTGTGTTTGTGTGTGTGGTGTATGTATGGTATTGTGTATATGGTATTTGTATATGTTGTATTATATGTGTGGTGTGTTGTAGATGTATGGTGTTGTGTGTGTAGTGTTATATATGTGATGTTATGTAAGTGTGGTATTGTATATATTGTGTTGTATGTATTGTGATTCATATTGTACATGTGGTGTTGTATGTATGGTGGAATGTGATAGTATATATGCTGTGTTGTATGTGTGATATTATATCTGTAGTGTGCTGTGAGTGGTGTTATATATATGTGGTATGTGTGTGTTTGTGTGTGATGGTAGTATATGTGTGATACTGTATCTATGTGCTGTTGTGTAAGTGGTATTATATGTATGGTGTTGTATGTATGTTATTGTATGTGTGTGTTATATATGTAATATGGCATTTATGGTGTTGAATATATTATGGGGTATATATATATATATGTGTGTGTGTGTTGTCTTAAGAGTGGTGCTGTATGTGTGCTGTGTTATATGTGTTGGGTTGTAAGTGTATGTATGTGTATTATGGTGTATGTATTTGTTGATATAGCTGTGTGCATATATGCATGTGTGTCCCCAGCTATGAATATACTTTTCTAATTTCTAAGTCTTCCTGATTTTGAAAATGAATTTTTCATGGTCATTCATATTGTTTTGTGGTCTGATCCTTTATTTCATTGCTGAATAGAATCAGGATATGAGCACAATACAATTTGTTTACAAGCTGTCCTACTGTTAGGTATTTGGATTTTCCCTCCACTTTGGGGCTATAACAAATGAGGTTGGCAGTAGAGTCAGGATGAATGGGAGACAGAGTGAAGAAACAGGGTGAGGAAACTTTTGATGGTGATAGAGCCATTCATTATGGAGATTCTGGCTACTGTTTCACTGCTATAAAGATGTGTCACACTTTTCACTGTAAATATGTGCTGCTTATTATATGGCAATTACACTGCATGAAACCCAGCAAAGTTAAAATGATACCTATCGCTTAGTCAATGAACTGAATCTATAGGCCATGGGCAGGGAGTCTTACAGCTAGGAAATCATCAATCTTGTTTTTGGAATAGAAGCAACCCTCAGACACTACCTGCTCTTGAACCTTCTAGAAGTCTAAGTTATCATGGCTGCTAAGACGGGCTCTAGATCAGCAGTTCTCAATCTATGGATCACAACCCCTTTGGGAGTTGAACAACTCTTTCATAGGGGTCATACATCTGATATGCTGCTTATCAGATGTTTACATTATGATTTATACAGTAGCAAAATTACACTTAGGAAATAGCAATGGAAATAATTTTATAGTTGAGGCCACCACAACATGAGGAACTGCATTAAAGGGTCACAGCATTAGGAAGCTTGAGAACCACTGCTCTAGATGGCCATGGATGTCTGGTGACTTCTGCTTTCACAGTCCTACCTTGGGTTTGCCTGTCTTCCTTAGGACAGAACACTTGTTGATTTCCAGGGCTACTCTACAATAACCTCTAGCTCCTGGGGTACTATGAGTACCATGTACCTCAAATCCATCAGCTCACTGTGTTAAAGTCTTCAGCTGAAACTGGATTTATCTAGTGTTCCTTGCCATTCCATCAGCTTTTCCTTCTTGGATTTGAAGTTCCATGATTAGTGCACATATTTGGTTGCATGTCACCTGGGAATTGGCTCTCCTATCATTTGGAACAGATACTCTGCATCCCAGATAATATTTATGCTACAATCTGTCTTGCCTGGTGTTACTATGGGTGCCCTACCTTGACTTTCTTGTACTATAGGATTTTCTCTGTGAACTGCTAGGGTTTATTTGTTTTTTTGTTTTTTTGTTTTTTTTTTTGTTTTTTTTTTTTTTGGTTTTTAATGCATGTGTGTGTGCAGGTACATGTGTGTGCAGGTGTGGATGCATGTGTTTATGGAGGCTGGAATATCACTATGGGTATCATCTTTAGGAATACCAATCACATTCCTTGGAAGCAGTGTTTCTCACTTGCTTGAGCTTACCAGTTAAGCTAGATTGGCTGACTGCTGAGTGCCAGAGAACTTCTTGCCTCTGCCTCACAGTCCTGAGATTACAAATGTACACTTGACATTTTTAGTTTTGTTCTCTCTCTCTCTCTCTCTCTCTCTCTCTCTCTCTCTCTCTCTCTCTCTCTTGTGTAGGAAGCAGTGTATAGTTGTTCCTACCCATGCTGGTCAAACCTCTGCATTTTAGTTGAGTATTGTTTTAATCATTTAAATCTGAATTTAAATGGGATGTTGGGTTTATCTTAAAATCTTTTTTTATTTTTGGTCTACTCTTTTATTTATTCTGCTTTCCTTTGAATCTACTCCTTTCTCTTATAAGATATATCTCCTTTGTCACTTTATTACAAGTTATATATATCGTGGTATATAGTTTTGCATTCATAGTATAATTTAAAATAATAATACATCACCTCCAGTGTATAATAATACACTCCAGTGCATTCCAGTGTATGCCAGTATGCACAGGGCACTCCAGTATACACCAGTGTATTCAGTGCTCTTCTATATATGCCAGTGTTTCAGTGCACTCCAGTATATGTGTATTATAGTGCATTCCACTGTTCACTTGCCTCTTGTAGTTGTATGACAGATATCCTGTATTTACTCTGATATAAATTATAAAAATATAATATTAATATACTTGTTTCTAAGTTGCTGTATTTTAAGGAGTTTATAAGAATACAAGTAGTTTATATTTGCCTCCACATTTTCTATTTCTGATACCCCTCTTTTTTGTTTGTGACATATTCCACTTCACAGGGTTTTTGTAGGGTCTTGTGGATTAATTTCAGGCTAGATCAGCTTAGCTGGCTGGTACTAACTCAAGGTCTCTTTTGAGGGCATAGTAAAGCTGTGGCCAAAGAGATGGTCCTCTGAAGGTGCTAGAAAACCTGCTTCCAGGCTAAGTCATGTGGATGTACACTTGACATTTTTAATTTTGTTCTCTCTCTCTCTCTCTCTCTCTCTCTCTCTCTCTCTCTCTCTCTCTCTCTTGTGTAGGAAGCAGTGTATAGTTGTTCCTACCCATGCTGGTCAAACCTCTGCATTTTAGTTGAGTATTGTTTTAATCATTTAAATCTGAATTTAAATGGGATGTTAGCTTTTTATCATGTGAGCCTTTCCATAGAGCAACTCATATGCATGGCACTTATGGTTCCCAAAAATAATGATAAGAAATGGAAAGAAGAGATGGGGTGAAGGAGAAAAAAAGCATCAGAAAGAATGTGTGTATGAGAGAGACACCAAGACACACACAGAGAGACAGAGAGACAAAGAGAGACAGAGGGACAGAGAAACAGAGACAGAATGACAGAGGCAGAGAGATTGTGTGTGTGTGTGTGAGAGAGAGAGAGAGAGAGAGAGAGAGAGAGAGAGAGAGAGAGAGAGAATCTCTAAGATGACAGACAGCCACAGACTGTTGTAACCTGCCATTTTCGTTTACCATGGCTTGTGTCATGCCATTGGTCATGATGATTAGCCTGGGAACATACATGGGTGTCGATATTGAGAGCGGAGATCACTGAGCATCACCCAACACTCTATAAGACACTACAGTGGTCCCTTAGTGGATCCCCTGAATTTTTGTTAAGTCACGGAGATTGTAGGCTCCTTGTAGGCTTTCCTTGTGCCTCTATCATCCTCTAGACTGAAGATTTAGAAGAAGGGAAGGACAATCAGAGGGCTATTTGTGCCTCTTTGGGGGGTTCCATTATCCTACTCTATCAGATGTTTGTTTTTGTATTTTCTCATTTATTGGTTTCAGGAAGGAAGGCCATTTGATTCTCTTCATTGTATCTTTGAGGGGGAGGGAATGGAAGGCTTCCAATATTTTAGAGTAAATTCTAGGTGTTTTATGAAGACCAAGGACAGACATTTAGGAGGGAGAGTGATGTAAGTAAAGACTATGTGAGAATCCAGCCAGCCATCTCGCAGGTGTGAAGAGTTGGTCCAGGCCTGGGGATAGGCGGCTTGGGTGGGAAGTGCACTGAGAAATAGGGAAGAGAAAGGAAACCGATGACTGTACCAAGTGCCCACCTTCCTGATTCATTTTCCTTCTCTTGCTATTATGACTTCCCAATGGTGTTTCCTTGGCAGATGGATTTTTACAGTCTTGTGGATTTTTCAGTTTACATTGTAACCATGTAAGATTATTAAGAAATGCATCCTTTTTCTCTCAGGGGGAGCCTCTCAAGTGAGTCCTGCACTGGGGATGGAGGAACCAGAGGTAGATAGCCAGGATGTCGGGAATGTGACAGCTGTGAGCTGTGTCATCAGAGGAGGGCAGGAGACTCTCAAACCCAGGACTACCCTATCACACTCTTGAACATCAGCTGACTTTATTCACTTCCCTGGTGTCTAGTTGTTAATTAATTTCTTCTTCTTCTTCTTTTTTTTTAAAATAAAATCAAATATCTGCTTTGAGCTAAGCTTTGGAATACAGCAAGAGATAAGATGCTCACCTTCATGTTCTTACAAAATTTTCAGCCTAGCAGGATAGAGACATAATGGATGAAGAACTGGTCAGGTTGTCCCCTCAGCTTGGTGCATGCTGGCAGAGCCTTGGGTGCCAGAAGGGGAAGCATGGGTGAGACAGAGGAGAGGATATCTCTAAAGAGTTCACCAAATGTGCCATAACTGACCATAGCACCTATGCCTGATTTTAGCAATCTGGAGGTGTCCTAGTATTGCTATGATGAAACACCACAACCAAAAGCAAGTCAGGGAGGAAAGGGTTTATTTGGTTTACACTTCCTTACTGCAGTCCATCACTGAAGGAAGCCAGGACAAGAACTCTTCCCTCTCTCTTGTGTTGGTTCAGAGCCTTCCTGGAGGGACTTTTGCAGTGCACCATTAGTGTAAGTCAACAGTACCCTGCTTCTGGGAGCTCAGGTGCTACCTATATGGCCCCTGCTACTGTGCAGAGTCAGGTTTTCTTTGGCAGAGTCAATATGCGTAAGATTAAAACACACACAGTTTTGTTTGACAGTCTCCTGGGGGCCTCAAAGACCTGTAGCTTTTTATGTAAATACAAACTTGGTTGATTCTTTCCAGTTTCTGATTTTACTGGCAGAACTTGCATTTCTTACCCTACATGCCATATCATAACAGTTAAGTACAGGAAAAGTACTTGGGCCAAGTTTGAAGAGGGACATTGCATGTGTGTGTCAATATGTATGCATGCATGTGTTACCTTGTGTGTGTGTGCCTGTGTGTACTGTATTTATTTCTGTGTGTGTCTGTGTGTATCTCTATGTCTGTGTGTCGCTATGTGCATTTATGTGTGTGGCATATATACTGTTTGTATATTATGTGTGTATGTGTTTTATGTGTTTGTGTTTGCAAATATGCTTTTTTATATGTGTAGCTTTGTGGTGTATCTGTGTACATGATTGTACACACACACATATATACATAAACTTTAATATCCATACCCCTGTTTATGTATGTGATTTGTGCATGCTTGCATTTGTGTATGCATGTGCCACTGTGTCTATAGCTATGTCTTTCTATGTACCTATATCTGTCTCTATCTTTACAGCTATATGTCTGTCTATTTATGTATGTATCTGTGTATATGCATGTGAGTTTTGTCTGTATGTTTGATTCTCTCTCAATATGTGTGTGTATGTATGTACATATAATTCTATGTATGTATGGGTGTGCATATAATTCACACAATATGTGTATGGGTGTGCCTGTGGATGTTATGTTTATATATTTGTTGATGTTTCAATGTACCTGGAAAAAAAAACCTGCTTATCAAGAGAAGAGGTTTATTTTGGCTCCTGGTTACAAGGGTTTTAGTCCATTATGCTTGATTCCTTTACTCTGGGCCTGTGTTGAGGCAGAATCCTATATGGGTTTACACTTCCTTACTGCAGTCCATCACTGAAGGAAGCCAGGACAAGAACTCAAACAGGGCAGGAACCTAGAGGTAGGAGCTGATTCGGAGGCCTTGGAGGTGTGCTGCTGAGTGGTTTGCTCCTGTGGCTTGCTCAGTCTGCTCTCTTACAGAACCCAGGACCACCAGCCTGGGAACGGCCCCAACCACAATGTGCTTGTCACTCCTCCAACTATCATTAATTAAGAAAATGCCCTACAGCTGGATCTCATTCAGGCATTTTCTCAACTGATGTTCCCTCCCTTCAGATGACTCTAACTTGTGTCACATTGACATAAATCTTGTCAGGGTAGGAAATCTGAGTATGTGACCCAATGCATATGAAGCTCCCATTTGAGACAGGCACTCTGAAGGGAAGGTATGAGGACTGTCATCCATTTCTTTTCAGGTAAGGAAGCAAAGTCAGAGAGCAGTTGAGACATCTACTTAGGATCAAATAGATGGAAACCAGCTTTGCACACAACACCTTGTTTTCAACTATACTGACAGCCAGGACATTATTTCTTCATGGAAAGGATTTGTTTCCAGAGATGGAAGCCAGCAGGCTAAAGTGAAAAGATGAAAGTAGAAGAAGTATACCTTGTCTGAAAATCCTTCTAATAATGCCTACCTTGTGCTTGGGGCCTGGCTATGGGGAAAGGTAAGAGGAGTTTGTGCTGAATTTGCAGATAAACCTTGCCCAGCCTTGCCCAGCCTTGCCCAGCACTCAGCAGGCTAACAGGTCAAGATGTCTGACATCTCCTATAAAATGGATACGGTCCATTTTCTAGGACCCACCCTTAGCTGGCTCACAACGACCACATCTGCAGAGCATCTGGGATGCAGCAGGCATGTGATAGGTCAGAACTCTGATTCTTCCCATGGGTTTGGGCAGGTCTGCAAGGCCTGTGTTGTCAGGATGGGTTTATGACCTACATTCTCATCCTTTTAAATTCTATTGTGCTTGTGTTTCTTTCTCCTGTTGTGTTTGCATTTCTCATGTACCTTATCTAATGAAAAGCCAGACTGCTTAGTTACTGAAGCAGTAACAAGGTGAGATGGGGAGGTCAGTGGGTTCCAATCAGTTTGGAGGTGTGCTCTTGTTTAAAATGCAGAGTCCTGTGCCCCTGCCCAGACCTAGTGAGTCTTATGATTGTCCTGAACATCTGTATTGTACAAGGTCTTATAGTCTGAATATAAGGTCCCCTTAGGTTCTTCTGTTCATATATTTGGCCCACAGAGAGTGGTTGGAAAGTGGAACTTTTGGGACAAAGTGGTATGCTAGCTGGTGTGCTCAGGGTTAAGGTTAGTGTTAAGAGCAATGAAAGTTATAAATGCCTGCAGTTTGCATTTGAGATCTGACTTCCTTATCTGCTGAGGTATAAAGAACTCTCCTTACCTTTCACTGCTATAGGCAGAAAGGCCCAGCCTTCATGCCTTCCCTGACATCATGGACTATATATAATCTCCACAACTGTGAGCTAAAATATCTTCTTTCTTAAGTTATGTCTATTGGGTATTTGTTCACACTCTTGTAACGGTGCCTCATGCACAAAGGTACAAAGGTACATATGTTTTTGTTGTTTAGTTTTAAGATTGTATTTTATATTATTAAGAGAAAAATAAGTTTATTCACATATGTGCTTGAGATATAGCTACCACATGGGCATAAACTGTTTAATGATATATTTTGAGAACTGTATAGTCAGGCAATTACATCATCAGACAAGCATCAAGGAGCATACTCACAAAAATGTACATGGAATAGATCAATCACTCAGTTTAGCCTCTTGATGAAGTTAAGAGATAATAAAGACAGGCTTTAATAGATGGTGGCTAGAGTGACATTGTTTGGTGTTTTACAATAACCTATTTTGTATATTATATTTGTGTTACATATTATATATGTTATATATTATAAACAGGAATGTGCTCTAAAATAATAATTAAGAGTGCATTTCAAAAAGTACACAGATTATGACATTGAGAAATGATAGAAAAATTTTATCTTCATTTTGATCTTAAGAGATCGCCACCATCTATGGGATTTATAGACCAAACCTAATGAAGTAATCATATTAAGGTAGTCCAGTGAATGGCTTTGAATCTGCTCATAAAATCTGCCTTCAAATGAAACCAAACAATATAAGGAGAAATCCCATTGTAAAGGGTTCCCAACAAAGTGCATGTCAAACCAAGGTCAGGCTTTTTGTTATTTGAACTTGATTGTGCCTGCTTTATAGATATGTTTGTAGAGATTTAGAGCTATCCTTCTCTTCCTGCTACAGAGAGAAGAAGACATCCTGAAACATGGTGAAACTCCATATAAATGTAAATTTCTCTTAGAAAAAGTAAAATGTAATCCATTTTCAGAGTTTCTCCTGTATCCATAGTTTCTGAAAACAGCCACCACCATGTTTATTGCAAAGAGGCATATTTTACGTAGCAAAATCTGATCTTTCAGATATATCTGGAACAGCTCTTAGTTATGTACAAGATAAGTTTTCATTAACTGAGATCAACACAAAAGCCTATTAACCTTTATGATCTTTGCCAGTCTGGAAAGACAGAGGTGGAAATAACATTTCCGAGACCAGAGCTGGTAGCAGATGCCTTTAAAAGCATCACTTGAGAGGCTGAGGAGGGATGATCCTAGGCTCAAGGAAGGCTACTCTGGGCTACATTAGCAAAACTCTGTCCCACAAGCCAATGAACAAACAAATAATGACAACAACTCTGAAACAAATAAAAACACAGCAAATTAAAATATATGGAATACAAATAAATGCAATAATAAGATATTAATGATAACAATCACTTACAGCTAAATCACTGATTTATGTCAAATACCATATCAGTGCATTCAGGAAACTATAAAAGCAAGGTAGATAAGCAAATGCAATGACAGAATAAGGGAAGGGGTATAATATAAATAAATCAAATGAAAGCTTTCAAAGCCATATAAAGAACCACTAAAATAAAAGTTAGTTTTTGAAGAGATAAAATGGCAAAAGTTTAAACAAAGAAAAGGAGTGAGAGGCTCATAAAATGAGTAATGGAAAAGGAGATGTTATGATGAATATGATACAGATACAAGAGATCCCCAAATGACTGAACTATTACAATAACAAATTGGGAAATAGGAAGAAATAGATGGATGGAGAATATATATACAAAGTTTGACAACATATGAAATCCAAGTACTTGAATGTATTTTAAGAGGGCTGACCATCTGGAACTGGACAACCAATTAGTTTACTCTTCCCTGAGATGAGCCACCTCGCCTGCTCCCAGTTTTACTTAGTTACCTGTAGTTCTTTGTAAAGGGTTAAAGTCTTGTGACCTTTGCCCCAAGCAGTAGTCATGTTTGTCAGTGTCCTTTTCATTTGGCTGACATCATGTTGGTGAGACATTATGGTATAGCTTCTGATGTTACTAGGAGACACAGTATCACAGCAAAGTCACTAAACCTTTGGCTGTTGCAATCTTCCCAACCCTGTCTTCTGCAATGTTCCCTGAGCTTTAGGTATGGGAGTATTTTGTAGATGTTTCCGTTGCGATGGGGCTCCACAACTCTGGTACATTTTTTTGTACATACTAATATCTCAGGGCAACAACTGTGGCTCTGAAGAGTTTTGTTTATTACCCTGAGAAGGCTTTAGATTGTCTTTTCCCCAAGGATTCACTCTGGACCTGTGTGGATTCTCAGCTAATAGGGGAAGATTGTCCTTATTTCAAGATAATTAAAGGAGAAAGAGGACAGGATTAATTGTGTAATTTCCCAACTTGCATGGACACTCTTGGCTCTAGGTAGCAAACATCATTGTTCTAGATAACTGAGGTCTAGGGATTTGTTCCATTTGTAGCTGATATCAAACTTAGGGGCAGAAAAATTCACCTTGGAGTCACATCTTTCTGCAATCTACAGTTACAGACCCCTGCCCAAGAGAGGATGACAGGAGACATGAAGTCCTCTCCCACATCCGGTCACACTACTCAGAGTCCCCTTAGCAACCACAGCTGCAGGAACAAGTTGTCTGTCCCTTCCAAGGCTTCCGCTGGGCTCTTAGCATGCTCTGTGTTCTCAGCACTGGAAGGCTTTTCAGCACTTAAAATGATTTTGTTTTCTATGTTGGGGTGGAACCAGCCCACTCCATGAGCAAAATCTATAGTGCTGAGAAGCGGCAGAAAATTGGCAAGGCTTAATAAACCTCATGCCTGACGTGCTCCTGTGGCTATATATCAAAGGGAAAACAAATATATTGACTAATTCCTCTCGGAAGAACATCCATAAATTACAGCTGTTTGAAACCAGCCTGTTGTGGAGAAAGGTTACGGATGATGTCATTTGTACCATTATAGGTATCACCATATCAACCCTGGCCCAACTTTTCCTGTAGCCTCTAAGCTCTGAGCGTGGGATGGACTCATAACATCATGTGGCTCTGGGGTGGGAGCAGAATAATGTCCTATGGTTGCCTTTTCTGCATCCCTTCCCAGCATAGGCTTCCTGTGACTCCCACAATGGTCCATTGAAAAGAGTTCAAGTTCTCAGAGGTAGAATCTGAGAGAGTTTCTGTGGGCATAGGTAAACTAAGGAGTTCATTGATTATGGCCCTATACTATGGGCAGAGGGTTTTGAATGGGACTGAGTATATCTCTGCTGCCAAGCACTCATGGAGAACACAGAGCTTTACATCCATATCAAATGGCCGCTGTCAGGTCCAGGGAAAGAATCTGGAAGTGCTCCATGGAGACAGACCCATAGGTGACATTCACTGACGGTCATTGATACCATCTAAATCACGGTGGTTCCTGTGGTTATCTTAGGCTGCTGCTGTAGCCTCCACTTGACAGTGAGGAAGCTGTGCCCTACAGGTGCCAAGCTGTCCACTTGTTGAGAGCTACAAGGAGATGTCTGAGTATTTCTATGTCCTGCCTCCCTTGCCTCCAGCAGAGGGCTGGCTTAAATTTAGTTGAATTTTAGAGTCACCTGTACTGCCTGCCAACGCAAGGCCTGGTGTTATCATCCCAGGGAGTCTGAGACCCTGAGCCTGTATCTATTTCTTAAGTAACACTCAAATGGCTGTGATGGATCTAGGTTCAGAACTCCTAAAATTGTCCTGGGAGCCTTTTGGTGAAATGTGGGCCACGAAGGCCTCTTTCTGATGTCTTACTAACCAAGAGTACATTGCCCATGGTTGTGTAGTCTCTTGATTTGATGTCTCCCCGGCCATTTCAAATGAGGTCTCTGGGCTGGCACAGAAGAGCAGGACAGTTAGGACCTTTACATTGAGAAAACTTTTTAAGAAGGGCCAGGTACAGCAGGGGCAGCGTAGAGATTATATGCAGTGGTTAGCCAATACCTGTGTCAGGAAAGTGTTGGGCCCCAACATTGTGGTGTGGCTTGACTTGCTTATTGGACCAGTGTAGCTGTTTTCTATGTTTATATGTATCCTATTCTCAGTCCACCAAGAAGGACTCTGTGTCCCCCCACCAAAGGAGACTCCAGAGGACTTTTCAGTCATGATCTGAGCCCCTGCTTGAGTCCCAGTACATTCTGACACTTCTGCAGCAGATGTGGGAGCAGATGCAGCTGTGCTGATACAGGCGGACAACCCGATGCTTCTGATTGCAGTAATTGTTGCTTCGTGTTTTGTATTTGTCTGCATATAGCCGTCAGTGGCAGCCACCCACTCAGTTTCTCTTGGAAAGCCTCTCAGCCTCCTCTCTCATACACACATGTTTATACATACACAAATACACATGGCTGAAGGCCCAACTTGTCACACACACTGACTTCACTCTATTCAGAAAACAAAAATAGCCACTGACATACTCATGGGTGAGCCTGACTGAGCTGCCACCCAAATTCCCCCTCTGATGACAGCCCAGAAGCCACCCGCCTATTCTTACCTCTTTAGCAGGTCTAGCTGAGGCTGTGTGGGGGTGGAAAAGCAGTACATGAATGGAATGTTGCTTTCTTCTGGAAGGTTGCTTCCTGGAACCATTGGGCATAATAAGCGCTGGGCAGCAATGGGGGTTATAAGTGATTTTATGTTTTCACAGGGGAGACCAAATTTCTTGGGCGAGTGAGTGATCTATTTGTAAGGCAGAGGCAAACCCTTTAGACCTTTCTGACACAACTGGGACTCAAACTTAGGAGCCCAGAAACCCAAGAGCCACTCTGACCACATCACTATCAGGCTAGGAGACTACAATCCCCTGCCGTTGCACTTGCCAATGCTTAGTTTCAGTTATAATGTAATGTTTTTGAATTTATCATGCCATAACGCTTTCTGGGTTTTTTTTTTTTTTTGAGTATATAGTTCTGTAAAGTTTAACATATATATTCACATACATTCAGTTATTTATGTGTGTGTGTGTCTGTCAGTATTTGTATGATATCATAGTCAGGACACATCCCACTGCACAATTTCCCCAAAGTTTGCCTGAATAATCATTACTACTGTTTTTCCTTTCAACAAAGTCATATGCATGGGGCCCTACAAAGTACAGCCTTTGAGGCCACTTTCTTCTCAGCATAATGCGTTTGAGAGTCTTCCAAGGCAATCCATAAACAAATTCAGTCTGTTCTTTCTTATCATTGAGCACTATTCTATCATGTGTAGGCACATATGTATAAGTATCTATGCACATGTACCAGGTTGTTCATTTACTAGTTCATTCGTTCATTCATTCATTTAAGGATTTTGTGTTAGTTTTTGTTAACATCTATACAGAGGTTTAAAAATGTTTTAAAAAATGATTCTCAATTTTCAGTCCTCCAGGGAAATAACCAGCCTGAAATGGCAGGGTCACAGGGACATGTGTGCTGAACTTTGTAAAAGTCTGGAGGGCTAATATTCAATATATACAAAGAATTCAAGAAATTATATTCCAGACAACCAAATAACCCTATTAAAAATGGGGTACAGAGCTAAACAAAGAATTCTCAACAGAGGAAACTCGAATGGCCAAGAAGCACCTTAAGAAATGCTCAACATCCTTAGTCATCAGGGAAATGCAAATCAAAAAAACCCTGAGATACCACCTCACACCACTCAGAATGGCTAAGATCAAAAACTCAGGTGATAGTAGATGCTGGTGAGGATGTGGAGAAAGAGGAACGCTCCTCCATTGTTGGTGGGACTGCAAGCTGGTACAATCACTCTGGAAATCAGTCTGGCAGTTCCTCAGAAAATTGGAATACCATTACCTGTGGATCCAGCTATACCACTCCTGGGCATATACCCAGAAGATGCTCCAACATATAACAAGGACATATGCTCCACTATGTTCATAGCAGCCTTATTTATAATAGCCAGAAGCTGGAAAGAACCCAGATGTCCTTCAACAAAGGAATGGATACAAAAAATGTGGTACATTTACACAATGGAGTATTACTCAGCTAATAAAAATAATGAATTCGAGAAATTCTTAGGTAAATGGATGGAACTAGAAATTATTATCCTGAGTGAGTTAACCCAATCACAAAAGAGCACATATAGTATTTACTCTCTGATAAGTGGATGCTAGCCCAAAAGCTTGGAATAGCCAAGACTCAACTCACAGACCACATGAAGCTCATGAAGAAGGAAGACCAAGTGTGGGTGCTTTGGTCCTACTTAGAAGGAGTAACAAAAATACTCAAGGGAGCAAATATGAAAACAAAATGTGGGACAGAAACTGAAGGAGGGGCCATCTGGAGACCATTCCACTTGGGTATCCATCCTATGTACAGTCACCAAAGGTAGACACTGGTGTGGATGGCAGGAAGTGCATGCTGACAAGAACCTGATATAGCTGTCTCCTTAGAGATCTGCCAGAGATTGACACATTCAGAGGTCGATGCTCACAGCTAACCACTGATATGATCAAGGGTCCTCCAATGGAGAAGCTAGAGAGAAGACTGAAGGAGCAGAAAGGGTTTGTGACCCCATGAGGAGAGCAACAATACCAACCAACCAGAGCTCCCCAAGGTCTAAACCACCAGCCTGGGAGCACATAAGGAGGGACCCATGACTCCATCTGTACATGAAAGGGAAGATGGCCTTGTCGGGCATAGGTGGGAGAGGAGATTTTTGGTCCCATGAAGAATGAACACTGAGTTAGGGGGGGGATTTAAGGGTGGGGAGGTGGGAAGGGGTAGGTGGGGGCACATTCTCATAGCAGCATGAGGAGGTGGGATGGGAGGTCCCTGGGTGGTGGGGGGGATAGGGGTAAGGGGATAAAATCTGAAATGTAAATATATCCAATAGAAATAAATTTTTAAAAAATTAAAGCATTTCAAAGAGGGAAAAAAAGTCTGCCTATTTCCTGGCGTGACTGTACTCTTTCTTATTCTCCCTAGGAATGTGTAAAAGTTTGAGTTGCTTTGAATTCTCAGTCGCACTGAGTACCATTGGCATTTTTTAGTGATTCAGATAGATATTAAGTAGTGTTTTGCTATGCCCTGAACTTCCATTTCCCGGATGACTAATGGTGTGTAGCAACTTTTGTGTGTTTGCTTGCCCTCTATTTGGTAAAGTATGTGTTAATTGTTTTGCCATTTTTGCTTCCTGGCTGTTGAATTCTGAGTATTTTTTAAAATATAGTTTGGATCAAGCATTTCATTGGATATATACTTCCAGATGTTTTCAGTTTTTTGCTTGTCTTCTTTTAACAACACAATTTAAGAAACTTTAATTTTTTATCAATAATTGGTACAATTAATTTTTTCACTTATGCATTTTATTTTTAATGGAGAGTCTATGGGACTTATTGGCAACTTTAAAGTCAGACAGAATTTATCTTGCATTTATTTAATTTTGAAGAGTGAACATTGGGTAACGTGCCTGCTAAGGGAACATTCTTCCACTTAACTAAACTCTAGTCCTCTGTTGGGTTTTTAAAGCTTAAATGCTTTTAATATTTAGATTTATGTTATAATTTTTCTGCATGTTATAATGTTAGATTAAAAATATTATTATTAGAGCAGAAGTCTATTCAATTGTTGCAACATTTCTGGCAGAGAAAAAAATCCCTCAAATACCTTTTGAATAAATTTATAAAAATGCACATTTATGGCCATACTTCAGAATTTTTTAGTATGTTTTATAATAAAACGAATAGTTTTGTACATTTATCCTTTGTCAATACAACAATCGTTTAACTGTTGTGACTGTAGAGAAAATCACAAACTTTTGTAACTTGGTTTTCATATCTTTAGTCTTCTCTTTCAAATTAGTTTAATCTATTTGAGTTTCCTCAGGTTTCAACCTTGACAATTCTATGAAACATGGACATGATCGTTACTAGTATATTTATAGAATTGCATAAAACTTGCAGATAAAATCTGGGGAGAATTGGTTTCTCCACTATTCTGAGTCACTTAACCCACAGAGTGTGTTTGTCCATTTTCTTCATTTCCCTCATCAGCACTGTGTAACTTTAGAATCATATATGTTATTTCCTGTCTATTCAAGTATTTTGTCTTGGGCTCTACTCTAAATGATACTGTTTTGTTTGCAAATTGCTTGATTATGGAACTATCTGGACTTGTGTTTGTGTGTGTGTGTGAGTGTGTGTATGTGTGTGTGTGTTAACTTTGTACTCATAACCATTGGTTTTAGGGGAGTTGTCATGATTTAGACTTCTTCAGGCTTTCTACCTAAATAATCATATTGTCTATGGATAAAAAATATTTTTATTTCTTTTCTATTTTTTGTGCCTTTGATTTTTTAGCATGTAATACTTGTTAGAATTTCTTTTATTTGTTTATTTATTTTTTTATTTATTTACATCCCAAATGTTGTCCCTGGTCCCCCCTCAGAGATTTCCTACCCTCATACCTCCTCCCCTTCATCTTTAAGGGAGCAGCTCCCCACCCCAGTATACCTCCACTCTGGTGCAACAAGTCTCTGCAAGATTAGGTGCTAGGGGAGTTGGACCAGCTCATGTATGCTCTTTAGTTGGTGGCTTCATCTCTGGAAGCTGCCTAGGGTCCAGGTTAGTTGACACTGTTGGTCTTTGTATGGGGTTGCCATCCCCTTCGGTTCCTTCAGTCCTTTTCCTAACTCTTCCAGAGAAGTCCTTGAACTCAGTCCAATGGATGGCTGTAAATATCTGTGTCTGTCTCAGTCAGCTGTTGGTAGAGCCTTTCAGAGGACAGCCATGCTAATCTCCTATCCACAAGTACAACATAGCATCAGTAATAGTGTCAGGGTTTGATGTCCACCCATAGGATAGATCTTAAGTAGGTCTGGTCATTGGCTAGCCATTTCTTCAGTTTCTGCTCCATTTTTCTCCCTGTGTTTCTTTTTAAAAGGAACAATTCTGGGTCAAAAAATTAAAAGTGTGTTTGTGTCCTCATCCCTTCACTGAGGGACCAGTCTAACAATTGGAGGTGGGATCTTCAAGTTCCATCTCTCTACTGTTGGACATTTTGACTAAGATTACCTATACTGAGTCCTGGGTGCCTCTTACATCCCAGGTTTTAGGGACTTTCTAGAGATTCCCTCACCCTACTCCCACCCCCAGAAGCTGCACATTTCCATTTATTCTCCTAGCTCTCTGGGTGTCTTCCCTCTCTCCCTCCATATATAATCCTACCTCCCTTTTCCCATCTCCCACCCCTCCCACTCATTTCCCTTTCTCCCTCTGCCTCTCATAATCATTTTATTCCCCCTTCTAAGTGGGATTGAAGCATCCTCACTTGGGCCTTCCCCTTTCTTAAACTTCTTAAGATCTGTGGGTTGTATCATGGATATTCTGTACTTTTTGGCTAATATCAGTGAGTATATACCACGCATATCCACCAGTTGGAAAAGTAGCTACCAATGCTTCATGCCTGAGCTTAGAAGAAGTGTTTTTTCTTTGACCTTTAAACATTTTGTTGATCACAAGCCCTTTATAGATAAACTTAATGAAGTTGGGGAATTCCCTCTCTAGTACTGATTTGTTAAGAGTTTGTCATAAATGGGTACAAAAAATTTTTAAAGTTCTTTTCTATATCAATTCATTTTGTCATCTGTTTAGACGGCTCATGTTATTTTACCACTTTATCAATTGATTTTCAAATGTAGAACTACCCTTACATCCTTGAGAATAACTTGGACGACAGTCATTATTCTTTTTTAAAAATTCATGAATTTGACTTCCTAACATTTGGTTCATGACTCTTATGTTTATATTTTTAAAAGAATTGATATAGAAGTTTGCTCTGTACTTTTTCTGTTTTTGATATTTGCATAATAATATTTGAGGATCAGTTCTTCTCTTGTTATAAAGAATTCTTGAATAATTTTTAGAATTTTCCAACAAAGTAATGTAGTAGTAGTATTTTCTATTTCACAAGGTTTCAAAATATAAATTCAATTTCTTTAATAGTTATAGGATTTTTAAAAACACATTCCTTGTTCTTTGGTGAATTTTGGTAAATAGTGGTTTTCCAGTAGCTCACTTATTTCCTTCAAGCTGCAAAACTGTACACAGGTTTTCATGTTATTTCCTACTGTCCTTTTAATATCTGTGAATTCTGCAATGGTAACTTCTCTTACATGTAGCATATTAGAAATGAATGTCATCTCATTTTCTCTTTTTGTCTTACTAAAATATTAACTTTTTATTGATTTTTCTTTGGGGCCATTTTGTTTATTTTTCTTAAAGTGGAAGCTTAGATTATTGATTTGACCCATCTTTGTTGATGGAAACATTGTATGCCGTTATTTTCTCCCTGTGAGATACTTTAATTACAACTCATACATTTTGATAGATGTTTATATATTTCAATTCAAATTATTTCAATATTTTTGAGACTTCTTTAACCCATAAATTATTTATTTATATTGCTAACTTCTAACTGATTGGTATTTTTTGCATTTCTGTATTATTCATTTGTAATTTTATTTTGTTATAGAGAATTATCTTTACATAGTTTCAACTCTTTTAATTTGTTAAGGTTTGTTTTATGACCAAAAACGTGGTATTACTGGATGAAACTCCACATGCACTTGAAAAGAATGCATATTCTATGTGCTTACACTGAATGTTCACTGACTTAATTAGATTTAGTTGATAAATGTCTGTTCAAGTCTTCTATTTCCCTGGAGATTTCTATTTTTTTGTTCTGTGTATTACTGAAAAGAAAGTATTAGGTTTTTCTGAAATTATTAATTTATTTCTTTTTCCTTTTTGTTTGGTAAATCACTGTTTATGTATTTTGAAACTCTGTTATTATATCAATATCATGTCTTCTTGGCCATATGCTCCTTGTGTTATTATTATACATTGTCTTTCTGTAGCTCTTTAAATATCCCTTGCCTTGAAGTCAACTTGAGTGATAGAATAGCCACTCTGCATTTCTTTTGGCTGTGGTCCATTGTGTCTCTTTCCTGTTCTACTTGGAGATTTTTTGTAATTACATTTAAAATGAGCTTATTTTATATAGTACAAATTGAAGGCATATTTTCTATCCATTCTGACCATTTTCATTTTTAAAAATTTATGAGTTTAGACCATTTACACTTAATATAATTATTGATATATTTAGATTTTATGCATAATGTTACCTTTTTTTATTCTTTCTATTTATCCTGAACGTATTTCTCTCTCTTACTCCTTGTTGTTACCTGAGCTATATTATTCACATCAGATTACAGTCTTTTAAGTTGTTTTAGTTCTTACTTTTCTTTAAACTACTATAATACAATGTCTTCATTCTGGCATAGTTATGCTTTCTTTCCTATTTTTGTGGATCAGGACACAATCTTTTAAATATTTGTCTCACAGTAGCTTTTCATTAAGTAAATTGATGAAGACTGAGAGTTTTGAATTTATATTTGATGTTTGTGGTATTTCATGCTTAGGGCATTTTCTTTTCTTTCAGAGTGCTAGAATACTTTTCTTTTCTCTCTAATATATAGTTTAGCTCTAAGTTCTTCTGGATTGGATTATATTTAACCAAGAGAAAATGAGGCTTTAGTTTAGCTGGCCTTAAAACGAATGTCTTCCTGAAAAGGCTTAGGAGTTAGCTTGCCCTTCTTGTATTAAATATCAACTCAGTAAGGTTTTTAGTAGTGCTATTTAAAAAAATTATTTAGGGCAGTCAGCCTCATCAATAACTTCATTACAAATAGTAAGATGCTGAAAATTTAAAAAGTGTAATTTAGACTAACAAAATAACTTGTGAAGAGGGAAATTAGAGAAAGAAGGGAAAAGATAATACTAGCAATGTGCATCCAAGCCATCCAGGAGCTATGGGACCTGGAAACACAGGCAGGATTTCTTATCTTCAAATAGTGGACAGAGGATTACAGCTATCTTAACATAATTTCCTAAAATATCCCATCCTTTCTTCCTCTCTTTGTTCTGGTTTTTGGATTATCAAGGAATGTTCCTTATTGGCATTTTTTTTTCAATTATGAAAACACGAACTAGAGGGTCCTACAAGGAGAAATGGAGCATATTTCTCTACATTCCCCTCCTTCTCGAACTCCATGAATTCACAGTAGAGTTCTGCCCTTCCTTTAGAACAGCAGTTCTGAACCTGTAGATTGCAATCTCTTTGCAGGTCGAATGACCCTTTCACAATGGTTACCTAAGACCACAGAAAACACAGATATTTATATTACAGTTCATAGCAGTAGCAAAATTAGAGTTATGAAGTAGAACAAAAATAATTTTATGGTTGTGGGTCATCACAGCATGAGGAACTGTATTAAAGGGTTACAGCTTTAGGAAGGTTGAGAACCACTGCTTCAGAAAACCATGAAGATGAGCAGGATGAAGAGAGGGGGCATCCCTGAAGGTGGAGTGAATCTGCATAAAAAGTTTGATAACAGAGCCATGGAAATAGACCCTTACAGAAAACAGTGAGGAAATCGAGAAGCAACCATATTTATGTGTATGAATGTTCAAATGGCTTCAGAATTGGCTGTAGGAGGCATGCCTGCCAGTATAAATGAAGATGAGGCCTGGCATCAGGTAGACACGTTTAATGTCTATACCCCCTGTAGTTCTCTCTACAGTGCCCAGTTATATGATTTATAGCTATTTTAATCAAGAGGCTGGAAAAGGCTTCGCTGGGGATCTAATCATTCTGAGAAAAATTATATAAGAAGTTACAAGTGGAGGTTCTAAATATACTTATAAATTTATAACACAGATTCTTCTAGTGTGATAAGTCCAGCCAACAAGGCCCATCTATTCACTCAGCTCCTTTAGATTTTGTGAAAAATAAATAATTTAGATGCACTGTATATTTGAGCACAGCCTTTATAGGAAAAATAAATACCCAAAGAAAGAGCTAGAAAAAGCTAACATGATAGACAGAGACTACACTTAGAGAACGCAGATACATCAAACTGTCTTGAATATCTTGAAAAATAAGAGAATATATCTTCTGGAAAGAAGAACTTGCTATTTTATTTACATATTTTTATTATATATATGTGTATAACATATATGGGTGCCTCCAATATTTAAGATAACAGGAAACAAGAGTTCTCCACAAGAGAGAGGCAAAGGACATGTTAGGATGAAGATGAAATGAGACTCCAGGATGTGAGGTCAAGTATCCGAAAGGACTCTAAATCAGAAAGGGTTCTCAAGGATAAATGAAGTTGAGGGAATAGTCTGTAAGTCCAAATACATTGGACAGAGATAAAGACACAGCCATAGAGCTTGGTGATAAAATGTGATAAATATACACAATGAGCAAATAAAAATGTAAACTGAGTACAAACAAAAACTAAAGGCAACATGAAACAGAACTCTGTGGGGAAACAAAGCTGATCACAATATTCCCTTAAGTTTAACAATGTATAGTGTCTATTTAGTCACAGTAATAATCCATTCTCAGTGAATTCTCTAACAACAATTACAATATGTTTTCATTGACAGGACTGAAGTGTATTTATATAAAATAGGGCAGGGGCAGGGAATACAAGCTCATGCCTTACCTTTGAAACTGGGAGTCAAAGAGAGAGGCTGGAATTTGTAAACTTCAGGAAGTTGCTAAACATATGTGCAATTCAGAGGGATGGAGATAAATACTGAATGACCCTGCTATAAATATTGAGCATGTTTTGTTCTGGTGACTGAGCATGGAAGGGAATGAGGAGAGGGAGGTGGCTGTTTGTTTTCTAAGGCATGCAAATGCACAGAAGACAAAAAGAAAACCTAAAAATCAGATGAGAAGATAGAAGACAATGGGTATTTTCTATTCATGTCTATCTTCAAGCAGAATTGGCTACATGTTAATTGAGTACATAAATAAAATAACACTTGCATGACATTATTAAAACCCTGCTATACCTAAAGGACTTACTACTTTCTAACAATATCCCAGGTAAGAGACAAAGTCTTCAACATATGCATGCTTGTGAGCATTTGACATTGAAACTATATCAGAAAACCTAGATTAGATCAGATTTGGTATAAAGACTACACATTTGCACCTCTTTCCTCTGGGGGCAGGGAATATGTGTATATATATATATATATATATATATATATATATATATATATATGTACACACACACACACACACACACACACACACACACATCCCACTTGAAGATGGATTCATTTCTCTTGAATGATCTAAGAGGCATATTTATTCATGTATCCAGTTTACAATGCTCACAGTGTACGTGGAAGAGGCAGAGTAGCTTGCATGGGGCTTAGGACCAAGGCATCATATCACAGACCCAGAACGCTGACTTGATCGCTGGTCCTTTTCTTTTCTGTGTGCTCACATTGTGCTACCATCCTTAAAGAATGCCAGGGTAACAATGCAAGAGGCTTGGGCGAGCTATTTCTGTTATTGAATCTAAAAATACCAAAATTCATGTGACCTATAAAAGCACTGATGAGCCATGGGCTGGCTTCCAAATGTCAGGGCCCAAGAAAAAAGAAAGGCAGTATAAAACAGTAGGGGGTCCTGCTGATGGGGAGAGCCCAGCCCACATCTGTCTGAAACACCTGGTATGTGCCTGGACAGCAAGAGGAGACAGGCAACCACCTACCGCTTCCACCCTTTCACCCTTTCACGGTGGCAGCCATTTAGGAAACTCTTAGAGAGATGCTAATGGGGATGGTAGGAAGGTGAGGTCACGAGATCATTTCCTCACGGATGCAGTGATCCCTCTAACCTCCTCTGCCACCACCACTCCTTCTTACCCCTTCCTCTTTTCCTTCCTTCCTTCCTTCCTTCCTTCCTTCCTTCCTTCCTTCCTTCCTTCCTTCCTTCCTTCCTTCCTTCTTATTTCTCCTTTTACCTCATTTCTTCTTTCCTCTCATCCTCTTTTCCCCATCTTTTTTTTCCTCCTCTCTGTCTCCTCCATGTATCTCTTCCTCCTCTCCTTTCTACCTCCCCTTCTCCCTCACTCTGCCCTCTTCCTCCCCCTTCTCTTCTTCCTCCTTTTCCTCCCATTCTTTTTTCTTTTGCCATCAGTGTGCTACTCAATTCCTCCAAGAATGAACCACTCTGGAACTACTCCAAATAGGAGGAAGGCCTCTAATGCTGAGCTTCAGCAACTTCAAATAATCAACACAACTTATGCTTACAGTGACATGAACACTCAAGAAAAGACTTTCCTGGAGGCTGAAGTAGGGTTTCAGTGCCAACACAATGCTTTCACTCCACTGGAAAGGCAAGGGCAAGGCCTGAGGAGTAAGTACATTCTTTTTCCTAGAAACCTTAGCAGTCCCTCATCAGCCTTGAACTTGGAGTGAGATAGTCCTTTTTTGCTGGAAGCTAACTGCCAGGGCATTGGAGAGGATCTCTTACTAAGAGGATAACCAAGGAATTCTTCCCAGGAGAAAGAACACCATCTCCCATGGAGCCATGTAGGATATATACAGTTTTCTGGGCTCTGCAGGAGTTTTCTGCCTGGGAATGAGTCTCCTTATTAAGATTGCACCGTGACTTGTGGATTAAAGAAGCTTTAGACAAACTAGGGGAACTTAAAACATAAAAACCATCCTACCCGTAAGATGGTAAAGTATCTGTCAGGATTTAGTCTCCAAAGCCCACTCTGAACTTAATCCCCAAATCTATGTGTTTATGTTCTTTGCAGATGAAGCCTCTGGGAGCTAATTGGGATTAAACAATATCATATGGACAGAGTCCTTATGATGGGACTGGTTGCTTTGTAGGAAGGGAAAGAGCTGAGCTGACAGATTCCTGCTCAGCTTTGCCATTGCCTCTCAGACCTCAGTCGTGTTTAAATGGAGGCTATGAAAAATAATAGATCTGTGCCTCCTTTTTTGCCACTGGATGGCAGTGCACCTACACCCCTGTGTTTCCTTCTGTAGAAACTGCTCTGTCAGCATAATCTTGACCTGTCCCCATTGGAGAGACAAGTGTGTAGACTAAAGATTTTAGCCTTGACTCTTCTGTTTCCATGTCCCCCGGGTCTTCTTTGGAGACTGTCTAATGTCTTGCTTCTCCATGTTTATCCCACAACTCCATTGGCTTCTCTAACACTTCTTGAAATATTCCTTCTCTTCTTACCACTGCTCACCCACTTGTAGCAGTGTGCTAACTGCTTTATGCTAATGCTCTTCAATCAAGCCAAGAGTGATACATGCCCATGCATTTATTCATAAATTCTGATAGCCTACACTCCTTATACTAAGCCTTAAAAATAATTTATGCAAGTATACATGATGACACATTATTGTCATCCCAGTAATGGGGAGACAGAGGCAGGAAGGTTAGAAGTTCAAGGCCATCCTGAGCTGCACAGCAAGTTTGAGGCTAGCCTTGATTATTTAAGATTGCTTCAAAATACCCAAACTTTATAATTTTCCATATAAAATGTGTTGTACAGTTAGATAGATAGTAAGGTAACTCTTTTAAAATGTATATATTTTTTAAAACTAATATTATCTCTTCTCTCATTTATATTAATTTTGCCATCTGTATTTTATTAATTCTCTTATTGACCTCTGCCACTCCCGACTCTTGTCTGAAAGCTTTAAGATTTCACTGTGCCATCTTTATCCCTGCCACTTAGTTCCTGTTCTCAATCAGTCACCAGGTCTGTTTGTTCTCTAACTCCAGAGTCCCTCCCATCCCTCTGCAGTGCTTCATCCTTGAGTCCTCTACCTGCTTCACCTCAAGCTCCCATTGAGCCTCCCAGGCCATGCACCACCATCCAGCTGGACACCCTACCTCCAAACTTGACTTCTTCCAATTTGTTCTTCAGCTTATTCTCTTTCCTACAGCTTAGCAACAGCAAAATCTTCACACCGCATTTGTGTCCAACCTTGCCAAGTTTACATCATAGTTCTACTAAAAGTCTTAGGTTTTCTTGTCATTCCCCAAATTAAAGTCTGAGCTCCTCTACCCAGTGCCTGAAACCCTTCCTAACACTTCCTAGAGCTCCCATTCTCCAGTCTCACTGCTTTCTCTATTTGCAGAGCTGGTCACGTGTGTGACATGAACATCCCTTCTGTGCTGCCTCGATCCTAGCACTCCTAAAGGCTGTCCTTTCTCTTCTACCCGACCCCACTTACAGGCTAACATTTTACCTTTCAGAAGCCTCTAAATCAGTTAGAGATTTACCATTTCCTTGTCCAAGTCACTGTCTCCCCATCCCACTGAAATATCTACTTTCTCTGATCTTTGACTGACATTGTGTCTACCTATGTGTGTAAACTCCTTTGTCTCGTGTTTCCTTGTGTACTTGGAGCCTAGCACAGGGTACATCTCACAGTACAAAACACACAGGCATCTGCCAAATTAAGAAGAGATTTCTCCTTGATGTGTATGGAACGCTCATTAATATGTGTTAACTTAGTCTACCTAATGCTTCTTGTGTGATTATGTGTGACAGACCCTGAAACAAAGAGAATCCAGAGCCGAGAAGTCTTGGAGTCACTAACATTTGCTTCTTTCAGAGTCAGCTGTTCAGGAAGCTATATTCCCTTTCTGAAGGAATTGCAAAGGTCTTTCTGTGTAAAGATCATTAAGTCTGTATTGGTTCTGTCTGTTGTACCTACTTCCTTCAAGCTTGGGGGAACTCTTGCTTTGCTCTTTTATGAAACAGTAATATTAGCTATTCCCTCCTCTGATGGTTTATTCCAAAGACTACGTCTTAAAAGTTATAGATTTCTGAGTACAATTGGCCACTTAGACCATTGTTATGTTTCAGTGGTTTCATTGCTTCAGATTTAATTCCTTGAACCCTTTAAATTTTATTTTGTGTAGAGTGTGAGCAAAGGTCTATCTCCCCACTAAGTGTGGAAAGGTTTCCCAAAACCTGTTGTTGAAAAATACAGTTCTTCCTTCTGGATTGTGGAACCTTAAAAATTATTTGCTGTGTTCTTCTACACATACATTCTGTTTGGTGGCTTTTGAGTATCCATAGGTCAGGTCTCCAACATTATCAAAACATTTCCTAGTTTCCTTCTTTCTTGCTAAATTAGATTCTGCATGATATGGACACTTTCCTCCTAGTAATGTTACTTTTTGAACATTATTTTGCTTCATCATTAACTATTTTCCAACAAAAATCTTATTGTTTTAAAGTATATACCAGGATAATTATAAATATACCACATGTTTATTACATAAATTTAAGAAATATAGAAAATTAAAAGAAGTAAACTCTGGAAATATTAAGGTTTGTATACTCCTCACCCCCCCCACCCCCCGGTTTTCATTCTGTGAGGATCTGGGAAATACAACTAGGATCATATGGCAAGATGCATTGTATCCTGCCTCTGTCATACCTGTTGTGGTGATCTGAATGTGAACGGTCTCCCATATGCTCATGTGTTTGAAAACTTGGTTCCTACTTGGTCGTGCTATTTGGTGCTATATGGAACCTCTAGGAGGTGGGGCCTTGCTTAAGGAAGTCCATCACTGGGGATGTGCTTGAAAGTTTTGTAGCTTGGCCATCCTTTCTGACCTCTCTTTCTCTGCCCCTCCCTCTCTGTTCCCGGTGTGCAGATAAAGTCTGAAGTCTCTGCTTCCTGGCTGCCTGGTTAAGCTCAGGCTTCAACTCCATAATTGCCTCACAGTGAAGGATTCTGTTGCTCCAGAACTGGAAGGCTTTCTCATCTAAATTGCTTTTGGTTGTGGCATTTTAATCTCAACATACTTTGTAAGCATTTGTATAGCTAATGAAATGTAAAGGAGGGAGCTCACAGAGAACCTACACCCCAAAGTTGCCCCCTGACCTTTACATATGTGGTGTGACCTGTGCTCCTACAGACACATCATGAATGCCCACACATTCTGTGATAGCAATAAATGATTAGAAAAGAAAGTTTAAAATCATCTTATGCCATACTCCCTCGTATTTAATGCTTTAAACTGTACTTAGCGATGCCCCTGTGGTGGATCTTTAAATTATTGCCATATTTTGCTTTCCTTAAACATCATGGTAATGAAAATCTGTATAAATATATTTTTGTTCACATTTGATCACTTCCCATTTCCTTAGGGTGTATTTATAGATCTGGGTCAACAGGTATGCACAATTTTAAGGCTCCAAATTGCTTTTTAAAAAGATTATACCAATTTAAACTCCCACTAGCAGTGTATGAAAATGTCTATTTCTTGCCAAAACATGGGTATTATCGTCTCATTGAGATTTTCATTGGGGTTATGTTAAATCTATAGATCAATTTAGAAAAAAAATTGCTTCCTTTGCAATATTGATTTGTTTCTTCCAGGAAGATGGTGTGTCCCTACTTAATTAAATCTTTGTTGTATATCTCTCAAGTGAAGTTTTGTTGCCTTCTTTATATAAATCCTACCCATTCATCATTAGGTTTATTTCCAAGTTGGTCACTTTTCCTTTTGGTTATTGGGAATGGCATTTTATAAATATATGTCATGCACATTTTCTCAGTGTCCTACAAGCATTTGACCCTCTATGGAAAATACACTTCTACGTTCAGTTGGTTTGGGAAAGGCTATAACTTTCCCATAGATGGTTGCATAATAAATTCATGAAAAATCAAGAAACACATATTGTAAAAAAAAAAAAATAGAAACAAACAACTCCTTGAATGCTATTTACTACTACCTAGCATGTGCCGAACTCATTTGATGTGACAGACTATTTCTTTTTTATGCAAGACATAAAACCTTAATATAAAATCTATAATTACCCAATAGGCTGACATTCCAGGAAGCATACTGTTACAGACTGATGAATAGCTCTGGTTCTCCATCCTCCCTTTGACTACACCATTACTACATGGAATGTTGAAGTATTGTGCTATCACGCTGAACTGATCTTATGATTTTGGTAAACATGATAGTAGCAAACCCAAGCATATAAAGGATTTCAAAGTGTGCTTTTTCAGACTTATACTCATCAACATTTGTGAAAAAAATATTTGGGTGTACTGTGTTGGAAGAAGAGATGTATGGGACAGGGATGAGTTATTGGGGTATTGTGTTGGGAGAAAGCAATTTTGGGACAGGGCTGAGTTATTGCTGTTCAGCTTAGTTGAGATCATAGGCACTTAAAACCTAGTCAACACTCTTCTGTATAGGTATGTGGATGTATGCATGTCTGGTGATCTTGCCTGTATGTGCATGTGTGAAGGCTAGAGATCAACATGGGAGGTCTTCCTTTATCCATCATCATCTTGTCTTTGATACAAGGACTTTCGCTGTAACCTGGGGCTCACTATTTAGACTGTGCTGGCTGGCCAATGAGCCCTGACATCTGTCTGTCTCTGCTCCTCACCAACTATGGGGTTATCATATATGTATATATTGCCACTCCTAGCTTTTTAGGGGTTGCCATATATCCAAATGCAAGTTTTCATTGGTTGTGCAACTGTAAACATCTTGCCCATTGACCCATTTTCCCAGCCTCTTCTTGAACATGAGCCAGTTCAAGATCAGAAGAATCAGTCAGCCAGCTTTCAGATTTATGAGCTAAGTAGTGATGACTATCTCTTAACAGTGGGAACTTGGAGTTGAACCTGGGGCTTCCTGCATACTAGGTTTGGATTCATTGTAACAGAATCCCAAGATCAGGGAAGTCTGATTGTTTCTATGGCTCTAAGTTTGAGAATGACTTGTTGCCTACCATTACTGTGGTAGGCGATAAGGGATATACATACATTGATCAGAGTATGAGCAAAGGATTAAGTTTAAATGCCACAGCCTTTATTAAATTAAAGGAATTTCCTTTTTGTTTTTCTAAATGCTTTTATACCACAGGTATTATTAAGTTTGATTTTTATTGTTCAGTTTTATTATTTTATTTCTGAGAATGGTAGTCAATATTGGCCTGGAACTTACTATACAGACCAGGATGGCCTCCAAGCCACGTGAATTCTTACATCTCAGTCTCCCATGGGATGCAGTTACAGGTGTGAACCACCACATCCAGCTCTACTGAGAGTATTTTAAGCTTTTCTAATTGATGTGGTATTTCATATTAATAGACATTCTTAGAATAGCTTGTCTTGGCCTTCCTACGGGGAGTTATTCTTGGTAACAGTTATCATTCCTTGATGTAGTATTGAACCCCATATGCTAGTATTTTCCTTGGGAATTTAGAATCTTTATTTGTAAGAAAAGATTTGCTTATGGTTTCTTATTTCGATTGAACTTTTTTATTTCGGGGTATAAGGCATATGTCAACTTTGTAAAATGACTCAATTAGCTTTTCATCTTTGTCAGTGCTGCCAATCAAGTTTTATAATATAGAAATTATATATAATATAGAAATATTAATAGAATTCACTATTAAATACATTTGATTAATGAGTATTTCTAATACCTTATCAACGAATTATTATTTACTTATTTATCATTATTAATTAATTTACTTAACAGCCTCTGACTACTGGCTTTAGGATTTCCTTCTTATTTTGAAATTTTTAGACAATTTAAATTTCTCTTGTAATTATGGCCAGTAATGTATATTATATTTCATTCATTGTCAAAAGCTGCTTTTCAGTCATTGTGGGGAAAAGTCTGATATAATAATCAAATATCAAGATATTCACTTCAGCAACTACAGCTCAACGTTGGACCTGAGTTTTCATCATAATGTGACATAAGATTTCTGCATATAGCAGTGGGTCTTATTATATGTGTGACTAACATGTGTTCTAATTTGGGGAAGCTAGGTAGCAGGAGGGAATGCCTGACACTTTGCTGTAGTTTTTACTGTTGTAGAAGATAGAGTTAAAGATGTGACATGGACTCAAGAGTGTTGTAATAGTGAATAGTTTTGTATAATTTATGAACATAATATATGAGAATGCTTGAATCTTTTGAAAATTCTAGGGCCAGATCATCATATTTATTGCTTTAAGTTGTCATTAATATGGAATTTGAGGTTTAATTAGTGTATTGGTCAGTATTAATTGTCAACTTGTCAGAATCCAGAATCACATAGGATATAGGCTGCTGGGTATGCCTTTGAGGGATTGTCTTGATTATGATAATTGATGTGGGGAAAGCCATCTTTATTGTGGGCAGGACCCTTCCCTAGACAGGGGATGCTTGGGTTCTGGCATCTAGTTTAATTGGCAACAACATTAAATGCTTTACTTAGTGTTTACCAGGCAAAGTTGCTGCTCTAAGCACTAAAATCATGTCCATTTTGCAGATAAAGAAAGGGAAATACAAATGACTACACGATTGTTTCACATTTACCAGTTCCTTGCTGATGATACTGAGACTCATGTCCAAAGAGTTGGGTACAGACTATGTTGTCAGTCTGTTACAACACTGCCTCCGACTCCTTCTGATTCTACCCTTTCCATCTGTTTACCATAGGGCCTGGCTCTGAGTTGGCCTTTCAGTGTTAGTTTAGATTTACAAGAGGAGAGAAAAAGTGAGGAAAGCCAGAAACTAAAGAGTAAAAAAGGGATAGAGTACCATGAGGTGAATTTATGACCCCCCTAGTAAAGACTGATCCAGCCATGCAAACAGAAATAATGGAATGTCTTTGTTATGTCACCATTTGAAGGATTTTCTCAATCAAGTCTGACACATGCTTAATAATAACTAGTAAACCACTTTTGTTAATTACACAAATGACCATAAGCCTGAATTTCTGCCAGCAGCTGTGGTTCTACTGATGTCACTTTGCTTCTTGTTACTCAGTGAGTGTCCTCATTTGTCAGACAGGGGCAACCTCTTGGTTCTATGATCATGTGATCTGTGGCTTACATTGGCAACTTAAAGATATGAGAATGCAGGTTAGAGGTCATTGATGGACAAAACATTAGAGAGCTGAGGACTCTTTTTACGTCATGGAAGCAGCTATTTATCCAACTCGGCTTCTTTCACTCATCTGGAGAGACAACATGAGCTGGGGTTGAGTCGACAGTAGTATCCATAGAAACATCCTTCATGTCACTCAGTGCCTTCATGGCTCCTCAGGCATAGGACTGATGAATTGAACAGACAAACAAAATTCAGGATGCTCAGTTAGATTTGAATTCTGAATAAACAATAACTGTTTAGTATAAACTTGTTCCATAAGACATTTAGAATAATTATTTGTCATTCAAACTCAGTTCTCTGGTTTCCTGGTGCTGTTGCCACTCTCTCAGATAGAAAGGATGCAGAGAAGATGCATTTAGTCAAGCTGTCCCTGGAAGTCAAACTCTCAAATTCTAGGACCTCTGCTTTTGCTTCTCCTTGTTGAGAGAAAAGGACAGAGTAGCTAAGTGATAGTATTTGTGTGCTATAAATTACCAAAAGAGAAACATTTTTTGATTCAATAAAGCAGTTATTATATCTTGAATACAGGACAATCAATTATCCAGCATAAATGTACCAGACTGTGGTTTAATGGAAATCTGTATCTACAACCTATTGTCGCTGTTGAGTTAGAAGTAAATATGTTCTAATAACCAACTGGTATTTATTTAATGTACAATAACACGCCTGCTAAGCTTAAATGAAATGCACAGTTAATTAAAACCATCTCTGTACCATGTCCTCTAGGGGAAAATACTTACACACAATCTGACTTGGGAGCTTTTTTTTTTTAACCTTCACTTCACAACTGAGCCCCTGTTGGGAGATTTTAATATGATCTGTTTGGGGGGTTGCCTTGAAAATAGATTTGCTGGGCAATTTTCATCATGCTTAGAGCCACAGAAATCCTATTTATTTATCTACTGTGGAGAAAGCTTTAGAGATCCCACAAAGCAAAAACCCCAGATTGGTTTCCTAATATGGTCACTTGTGGGTGGGGGTCATATGTGAGTTTGTCTTCTGTTCTGGTGTGAATCTGTAATTTTCCCCTACAAACTAACGTGTTGAAGGTTTAGTTGAGCTGGTGGCAGACATATTTTGGGAGATTGCAGAAATTTTGTGAAGTGGATAGTAGCCAAAGAAGTCATGTCCCTGGGAACTCACTTTGGAAGCTTGTACTGGGTCTTCAGTTCAATTCTTTCTCTATCTCCTGGCAGGCCAGAAAGGAAGAAACTTTTCTCTCCTACATTTCAGATTTTTTTTCTTGTTTTACCCAAGTGGGTGGGGCCAAGCAATCATGGACTGAACTCTCTGAAACTATATCTCAAAAATGAGACCATTCTTCGTTCTAAGTTGCTCATGATGGGCATTCTGTCATGGTGACAAGGAAAATAACCTTAGACACTCGCCAGCTTGCAGCTCAACCTGAACTGTCCCTCTGCCCAAGCCTGAGTTTCCACTCTGTGAAATGAATATAATTCTTCAGATCATTTCCCAGAAGGTCAAAAAGAGGCCAGGTGCCTGGCAGTGGTGGTGCACGCCTTTAATCCCAGCACTTGGGAGGCAGAGGCAGGCAGATTTCTGAGTTTGAGGCCAGCCTGGTCTACAGAGTGAGTTCCAGGACAGCCAGGGCTGCACAGAGAAACCCTGTCTTGAAACACACACACACACACACACACACACACACACACACACACACACACACACAAATGGCCAGGCAGCCCACAAAACATAAGTTAACCTGGACTTTGTAAATGGCTCTTCCTGTGTGCTGGTGGTGTCCAGTGCTGTGTGAGACCAGGTTTGAGGCTGTCAAGAAATGGCTTCAAAATGTTTGTTCATTTCTTTGTTATTCAAAACTTATTCAATTTCTGGCTGCCCACTGGACTCCAGACCACACATTTGGTAGACAAACTCCCACCCCTGTCTCACTCATAGGGGTATAAAGTTAAATTTGTGGAACTCAAGGAGGCATTCCGAACCTCTGAATTTGTTCCCTTTCCTGCAAAGTGGGCATTGTGTCTTCCCTACAAATTACACAGTGACCGTGAAGTTCAAATGAGACAATGTATGCGCACACACTTTCAGAAGTCAGAAAAATTAACATATAAATGTATATTTCCCCAATTGCAGCAGTTCATGAGAGCTCATATGGGATTTGCAGATTTGTTGAGTGCTGAGGACGGAGCGTGACAACCTGTGAGTACCAGGGCAAGCTTGGTGGGCCGGGAAGAGATGAGTAGCTCAGCCTCCCAGAGGACTTCTGGGTTGAGAGCCAGCCAAACAATTAAATCCTGATGTTCATGTAGGCTGTGGAGAATAGAAAGTACTTTTGAAGCCATGACCTCATCCGATTCTCACAGCATCCATATGAAGATGGCAGAGTAGGCATTCTCTTCCCCATCTTATGGTAAAAGAAATGGAACCTCAGAAAAGAGAAACATCAAGTGTGAAGTCATTCAGTGCTATGGATGGAGGCAGCGGTCCTGAGTTTATAAAACCTGTTCCGCGATGCAGGGCTTAGCTAGAGAGCTTGGACTGCATCTCAGGGCCCCCTTTCCTTTCAGGATGCTCTTAGGCATGATATAATCAGACTGAATGAGCACATATGGTAGTCAGTAGGAAGGCTGATGAGATCCAGCTGCCCCAAAGGAGGGCCTGGAGTTTGCTGACCTTCTATGGAAGACTCCAGGCTTCTCTAATGCTGAGGTTGTATCCATGCTGTTCTGAGTGGCCATGATAAAAAGTTAATATCCAATTTCAGTGGGAAGCCATAGCTAACTATAATTACTCGGGTGTGTTGATAGTAAGGGCTGATGCAATTATAATTCCAAGGTCAGGGGGAAGTGCACTCAGCAAGAATTTGTACTAGAATTGTCCTTTTGCTTTTGTCTCTTAGATTTTTATGGCGTTTCCTGGGATTAGCTTTCTCCTCTTCTTATTCTGGTGGACATTTAGAAATGGGGCTCCAGGCTAAATGGGGAATTATGGGGTGCTTTTGTCTGTACCAGGGATCACTGAGTTTTGATTTCCTTGTCGCAGTCTAGCTAATTTTGTTTTAGAGTAGCCTTAGGTCCTGGCTGCTTTATTCTGCCCCACTTTTTCAGATTTGCCATACTAGAAATAAGGAGGAGAATGAAGGTGACTTCCAAATGTTCCATTGTGATTGGAGGCCCACCCAGGAGATGTCATATCCAGGCCCTGGAGCAGCTGGCAGGGCTGTCTGGCCAGGGGCAACAGCTTGTGTCTCCCACAAAGTGACCATTAGCAATGTGTGGGTTTTAGAGTTATAATGATTGCACATGAACATCAAATGAAAACAATAGTTCTTAAATATCTCTAGCCACACTCACTTCAAGTGCCCAGTAGCTGCAGGTACACCAAACTATCATACGGGAGAGAAGGATGTCAAGGGTTTCCATGACTACAGAAAGTTATATTGCTTTAACACTGAAGATGGTCCTGAGAGGAAGTTGGCTGGACATCAGGGAGTCCAGGAATGGAAATCCAGAGAAGAGCAATTTGAGATCCAGTCCTGCTTGGCCTATAATCTTGGACCTGCCAAAATCATGTGACTTTGGGCCAGTCCTTCTAAACCTAGGTACAATGGAAATTTAAATAGTATGCTACACAGTATAAATCATCTGGGGCCAGTTATATTAAGCATTAAAATAAATAAGGAGAGGTTGGTGGTGCCACAGTACTGTCAGCCTTGTGACTGTCCTGCCTCAACAGAGTAAGTTACTGACTAATCCTAGGAAGAGGTGTCCATGGACAGACCTTCCGGATGCCTGTTCACCTGGACGTTTTAGAAACTGTTGCCTAATTTGTCTCCAGTCCCGCACACAAAGGAAGCTGTTGCTTGCCTATTTCTCCCTATTTTCTTTTCTTCTTCCCACTCCACCTCCGTGTTCCACCTGCTATCCTCCTAGTGTGGCCAAATTTAGCAAATAAAAACATAGGCTTTGAGTTAAACTAGACTCTCACATAAGCAACAAATGACTTTTATAGCACATGCGTGTCTCATTCAATATTTGGGACATATGTATATTTAAAATAGTTAGAATGAGAAGGAGGGGTTGGTACAAAGGGGACTAGTTTGGGTGCTTCTCTATTTTTATTGATGGATAAGTTATATAATCATTTCTCTACTGTTCATGTTCCTTCCCATAATGCTTTTCATTTAATCATATGCATACCCAATTATGTATAGGTATTAGATGGTAAATAATTGATGGTCTCTAAAATGTTACTAGAGGACTTAGTTTTGACCTACTAGTCAAACTAGTTCAGGCCTGATTGGTCCTTCTTTTCTTCATCTAGAAACTGCTGCAGTGGTTTCCACGAGCTGTGTCTAAAACCATTTGTTTTTCTAGTAGCTGGCTTAATGTATTTGCTATAAAAATATTTGGTAGAGGCGCAACAAAGGGATTCCATGGAAGTGCCTTGTAGTAGTGTTAGAGAGGTGACCAACTTGGGCAGAACATTGTCACTATGGATTTCATATGGGGCTTTGGGTTTTATATACATTAGCATATGACTATAATAGAACAAACTCATTTTTCAAATAAGGCATCTTGTGGCGCTTTAGAAAACTTGAAATATTAGAGAGATTACAGTGCATGGAAGAAACAGGGAGGGATCAGAGATAGTCTGCTTGCCCCATCTTCACAAAAATTCTTCAGAAAAGTTGAAGCTACGTTCTTTTATCCTCAGTTTGTTCCAAATTCAGTTCTCTTTTACATGGTTTGCCCTGTGCCTGCTCCAGAGCACCAGACAAAATGCAGAAGATATATTAGGTATTAGCCTTCTCTCTCTCTCTCTCTCTCTCTCTCTCTCTCTCTCTCTCCCCCACCAGCTCTCTGGCAGAAGGCTGCAGATGTCACTGTGGCTGCTTTGCTTCACTGCCCCCTTCCTCATCTTGGACTGTAAACATCAAACTGATCTTTTGACAGGTTGTGACACACTCCAGGGCTGGAGGAATTTGTAGCTGTCAGAGAAGGCTGGCTGATGGTTCTGCTTCTTGGAACACTGCTGGATACATCTCCCCAGTCTGGGCTCTGATGCATCTCTCTGTGTAGATATCCCACCCGCATAGACATCTGGATACCTGGAAACCTCTGCTCATTTTTTCCTTCACTTGGGGCTGGACTTACCTTGGAGGGAGTGGGGGATGCAGAGGCTTTGTGGTAAATCACAGCTAGTAGTTCCCAGTTAGGTTTTGCTAAATAGTATTTGTCCTCCCAGAAGAGAATAGGAGCCGGTAGGATGGTAGTGTCATATCTATCTATCTTTGAAGGATAATAAGGAGGGAGGTATTCTTCATGATCCATATCTTATTGCTGCTTAAGAAGCTTCTCTTAATTCATTCCTCTCTACATTCGTTAGAAAATCTCTGAACTGGGGAGGGACAGGATCCCTTTTGTAAGTAAGAAAATGAGATGGGGTTTAGATGAATTCTTAGTGATGATTGTAGGTCTAAATGCTCAGAGACAACTTTAAAGCAAGACTTGTAACACTGAAGGCTAATGTGCTTTTCAGTTCCTTATGTCTATCAGAATTATTATAACTGTTTTACATGTCAATTCACTTGTTTTCCTCACAAAAACCAGAGATGCATGGATTAGCGGTGTGTCCATTACAGATGTTATGATTTGACTGCAGAACGTTCCCCGCAGGCTAACGTTTTGAGTGCTACCTCCTCAACATGTGACACTAATTTGAGAGGCTACAGAATCCAGGAGGTGGAGCCTAACGAGTGGGTCATGGAAATGTGAGCCTTTCTTTGGAAGTTATTCTGACCTCACCTCCTGCCTTGGTCTGTTCATCCTGGTCTGCTGGAATATGAATAGTCTCTGGTACATAGTCCTGCTGCTGTAAGAGGATTTCTCTGTCCAGTGTTTCCACTATGATTGATGAAAACCAAGACCCAAAGTTTTATCACAGACATAAACGTAACTAGTAGCATAGAAAGAGGGATAAAGGGGCTCTGGAAGGTTAACCATTCCTCCAAGATCATCATTGGGGAGAGACAGGGCTTTGGTTTGAATTCAGGTGACACATCCCTAGTGACTGCCTCTCCAGTTCTGCATGCTCTGCCGAGTTGTCATGAGGTGAAAATGGACCAGCGTTGATAAGCACTTAAAAAAGCATAAAATTATTATGCAAACACAAGGTATTTTATGGATGGCTTGCTCCATCCCCAGATACTGGGATGACAGTCAAATTTGACTTTTTAATTGAAGGCAAGCTTGTCAAGAGGAGAGAGGGAACTTAGGCCAAGCTAACTTTAAGAACCTGTGTTTTCTGACCCCTTTGGAAGAATTTGTTTTCTACTCACTACATTTTGGAGTCAGGGTGTGTGGAGAATTTTACTGGGCATTTACCCCAGTAAAGCTTCGAGATGGTCTCTGAATAACTGTGTGTGTGTGTGTGTGTGTGTGTGTGTGTGTGTGTGTGCTATCTTGTGACCACAGGCTCGAGTAGCCTGAGGTACTTGACCTGGACCTTTCTTAACTATACTCTATGTGCAATGTCTTTCATGAATCTCCTCACTCTGCATCATATGCATTCTTTATCGACCATGGATCCTTTCTTCCAACAAAGCCTGTCCACCCTCAGGCTCTCACAGAGAGCTGACACAGCAACCCAGATTCAAAAAAAGCAGGCAGGAGGATCATCTGGAGGAAAAGTAGAGAGAAGGATCTTAGACATGTAGAAGTCAGCCTTGGAAGGCCTCCTGGGCTTCTCCTAGCATGTCTGACTGCTATGGCTTGAGCTCTCCATCCACTTGAACCTCCAAGTCCACTGGGCCTTTTTCCTTATCTCAAGAAGAGTCAGGTTACACCTGAAGTTGGTTTTCTAATTTATCCAATGGTCCCATAAAAATGTTCAATATACACAGGGGTTTCTTCACTCAGTGAGATAGCTGAAACATCATTGTATGTGTACACAACAACTATAGATGGGATGTGGTAGGCAGGGTGGTGGAACTGTAGCTTGATTTTCTTCGACCTCTTTGGTTCCTGTGCTGGTTATTATAATCACTTAGGAGATAAGCTTCTACACACACCTGTGAATGGTTATCTAGACTATGCCCATCAGTAGGCATTGCTGTGGGGGTTTAGATCAGGCAATACCCTCAAACTGTGAGCCAAAGAAACCCTTTCTTCATGAAGTTGCTTACGTCAATGTACTCTGCTACAGTAACAGGAAAAGTGACTGAGGCATTGCCAGTGGATTTGATCCTGAATTATTCTTGGTGAATTTCCTGGTCCATTTGGCATTCAGAGCCACTTCTAAAGTTTTACTATAAGCCCGTTGTTCTCAGACATGGTTCCCACCCACATCTTAGGATATCTTACCACATATAATTGCTGCATTCTTCCTTGTTATGCACCAATTAGTATCACTACATACTTCAAAAGTGAGGCTAACAATGGTGTGAATGAAGCAGAGTGATCTTGAAACAAGAAACTTGCTTCTACCCGTGGTCCAGGTGTCACCTTTACTACTCTCCTGGTGTGAAATCCAAACACTTAGGTTGAAATTTGTGAGGTCATTGCTTTGGTTTATCTGTTTCAAAGGAGCATTATTTTTTTGTTCATTTCCTTTTCCTTTTCTGGAATCCAGGCTAAAGGATTTCAAGAAAATAAAAAGTCATAACAAAATGAATAGTAAGTCTTTTAATTCTTGTAACAAAATCCCTACAAAAAATTAGCAGCGGCAAATTGAGCAGCCACTTGTGACAGACGCTGTGCTGGGTGTATTATAGCTCTCCTCTAGTTTTATGATGGAAAGTGGGTCAGCATCTTAGGATTATGTAAGTGGGACACTTTAGTGGGAGATGTCAATAATCTATGTAAGATGAGAATTCTGCCTTTCACACCTGACCACTAATTCTCATTGCGCAATGGGAGATCTCAATGAACCAGTGGGATCTGCGGCACACAGCAGCTGGAACAAATGAGCAAGAGATCAAATGAGATTGGAGGACACAAAGGGTTCATGGAATTACTGTTAGGACCTGTACACACGTCTAGCCCTAAGCATCTATACTAAAATCAGCAAAGATGAATGGCGATCTGATCATTCATGATTTACCTACAAGAGATCTGAAGGGGACGAGCCAGTGTCTAACATAAGCCTTGGTTTCCTCCTATGAGAACTTTATGGTTATGGGAGACACAATAAGAAAAATGCATAAAGTGTTAAATAAACATAAGTTAAAGGTGCAGACATGTAAGGTAGATGAAATATGTTAAAATATGGGCTATTTTTATATCTAGATGAAGCAATGGATCAAGTTGTACACACTGCAATGCAGTATTTGGCAATACTTATAGCCCCAATATTACAAGCTGTGAGACTACCAAAGCTCCCCTTCTTCTAATATAATTTATAACTAGTTAAGCAGAGAGAATAGTCATTTTACTCCACAAACCAGATTGTAACACAGCATATGATGGATTATAGACTCAGCCCCTTCGACACAATCTAGGGAGTGATGTCCCTTTAAATCCTTCTCCACTGTTTGTCTGTGCATAGTTCCTTGGCTGGCACCAACATGCTCTTCTTGAGCACGTCTGGGACATCATGGTAGGAAGAGGCTCTCAGACACCACCTGGCACATTTAACATGGACTTAGGGTGGCTGATGAGCTCCACAGCTCATTCTTAATTAAGAAAGCAGCTAAAAACACCACCAGAGAGCCCTGCCCAGAGCTGCAGAGCGCCTGCTTGCTAATGCTAAGTTGCTTGGGTTGATTGATACTTGTTTTGCGTTTCCTTCCGTCAGCTTTCTCTGGTCCAGCCATCTGTTTTCTACTCAACAAGAGACAAGTTGGCTCTGCTCCTCATCTGATTTGCGGCAGAAGTGACATGATGGTGGCTAGGGGCTTAACCTGGGGGCCTGGCAGTCATTTGTAGTTGGCATAGAATTATCCCTAAGAGAATGTGACTAGCTTTGTCTGGAGTGACATGTTGGGTTTTGTGTTTTCTTGTGTAGGATTCAGAGCAGGATTAGAGGAAGGTAATCTAGATGTTCAGGGGATGTTTTCTGTCAAAGGGATCATCTGCTTTCTTCCTCTCTACATCTTATCTTCCAGAATATTTTACTGCCTGTCCATTGGGTGGGGGCAACATATAATATACTTAAGTCACCACTCAGCTTACTTTGGGCAATAGTCATGCAAACACTGGTATGATGGGAGGGAAATAAGAATGCAAGCTGTAAATAGTGCACTCAGAGAGCTCATAGTCTTGGTTACACACACACACACACACACACATGCACGCACGCACGCACACATACGCCCACACCACATTTACATTCATAAAAGATCTTTGGTGTGATTATAATAAACTGTGGTTTAAGTTGTGCTAGTGTTAGTAGTCCCAAGAAATGAGGAGATCAATAGATTTAAAATAATTTTCAAAAAGCCTTTAGAATGAAGACACCTCATGATTTGAGCTTTGATGCATAAATGCTGAATAAATGAAGTAAAAGGAATATGTGTGAGTGTGTGTGAGTGTGTGAGTGCGTGTGTGTGTGTGCGCGCATGCACATGCAATCACCTTCATATAGGCTATGATCTGCAATCTGAATGCAAAAGAAAGCCTGGCCACAAAAAAATTTCTAGGTTGCTAAATAGTTTCCCTTAATTATCTCAACATTAGTCATTCTAGGGGGATGAATGGAGTCAGTGGAAGAGACTGACTCCAAGTTCCAGTAGGAAAATCTAAAGTGGTCTTTTCTATGTTGTATCCACGTTATCTAGAAGAGGTAGAGTGTGAAAACTTTGGCTAGCTATTGAGCTTGGAGCTGAGGAGTGGGGTAGATAAGCAGAAAAAAAGGTTGTCAGTGGCTGCCATTCCCAACATGCCAACTTGCAGCTTCACTCAATAGGATTTGTATACTGAGCAGACAGAGAGGAGCATCCAATTCATCAAAGTGTTGGGATGGCCAGCAACACCATTGTTCTGGGCTGTGACAGAGAAAGTTGGAAACAATAAACAATGCCAGGGGCTCACAGGGCCTGAGCACATTCAGGTCATGTATCAAGATGGAGATCTTAGCATATCAGTGACTGTGGTAAAGTAGCATGCAGACAAGGGAAGACCCACAAGTCCTACCACATTCAATGGAAGGGCCATGCGCATTGATTAGCCTCTGGGTTTGAGGAGCCTGGCTAGGGAGAATTGAGATTTACATCTGCAGAAATTGCATGGTTGTTGACAGTATGAAGAATGCCATTGAGAGCTGTACTTGCCTGGCAGGTCCTGGTAACTGTCTTCTCAGTAACTGTATCAGAACATCCAATGACATCTGCCTGCTGCAGCATCTCCAACCTCCCACTCCACCCCCTTGTGATGAGGTAGTGTTGCTTGCAGCCCTGACCAAGTAAGACCCTTGAGCTAATTTCCTCCTACAAGGTAGCACCAGAAACTGAAGAAACTGACTGGAAAATGGTGGGAAGTGGTGATCTGCTAAGTACTGTGGGATGCAAAGGAGCATCCTAAAGTTTTTCTTTCGATTTGACTGAGCTTACATATAATATACATAGTGTGTGGTCCCAAGGTAGGGTGGCTCTCAATCTAGATAACTCGGTAGTTTAGTTGTCAAATGCTTAGTTACAACTTCAATATATCTTCCCAGAGTTTATCTTTGGCAGCTGACTCGTAATTGGGCACTCATACTTGTAACATCCAAGAGTAGAAGGGAGCTTGCATTTTCTTCAGCAACCACGAACAAATGTTCCTTTATCACTTACTGGTTAGAGTTAACATGTTCAGTGTCCCAACTATGGACAAAGAGAAAGACTGCTATAGTAAGCTTAGATCAACCCAACTAAAGCCCCTATGTCTGTGGAAGGGGGCAGAAGGTTTAACACTATAGCAGCTGGCTGAGTGAAGGAGAGTAGGCAACATTGACCCTAATCTTCACTTTTGACAGGAATGGAAGAGAAAGACATCATCTTCAGGTTGGGTAAAACCCAAGTAGGGCCAGAAAGGCAGACAGGATGTTGGCATACATGGATGAACCAGACTCTTAAATTCCACTAGGTGGAATGTATAGTTTATGTCTGGGATTTTGAAATATGGACTTAGCACCAGGAGATTGGATATGGTGACAGAGGCAGTCCTAGGTATTCATAGAACTTCCTTTTGAGATCTGCAGAGGTTGAGGGCTGGGCAATTGATGAACAGGGACTAGGAGGAGATTTTGAGCACAAAAGGAAACTATTTTTGCCTTGGTGTGTTTGTATCATCGTGACCATAAGAGACAAGGAAAATACATTTTCCTGCCATGATAATGCAGAATCTTGATAAGAAGGATGCCCTTTGTTTTATCCCTGCCAGAGTTTAGAAATGACCTTCTCACTAGCTTAAGGAGGGCCAAGTAAATTTGGGATGCAATGGAATGATTGAGAGAATGGGGTTTTATGGCAAACCATGTGTGTTCTGACTTACTTCTAGAATACCATCCATCCTTCTTGACAAAGAAATTCCACCCCTCTAAGGCACTTTACAGATAAGGAGATACAGTCTCAGGAAGAAATGAATTACTTAGCTGAGGTCCCAGAGTTAATAAATGGTTGGGTACGAACTAGACTCCAGACACTTTCACTGCTGCTTCTGTTCCTAATGTGACCATCTGTCCAATAGCTCAGAGACATGCCAGAAGTGCTTTTACTCACAAGAGATGGAAAGAGAAGAGACTAAATGAAAGCCAAGGCAAGAAGGGGAGAGGGAGGAGGGATACACAATCAAGTCTTCTTTTAACAGCCTCTCTCATTGTCTGAGTCTGATTTCTGCCATTGCTACAGAATACCAAAGACTCTGAAAAGTATAAAGAAAAGAGATTTACTTAACACACAGTTCAGAATGTTCAGGAATGTGGTGTTCTTGTGGGTCTTTGGTGAGGATCTCATGGTAGGTGTATCCTATGGTGAGGTCTGTGCAAGAGAGAAGTCACATAGCAAATATGGTAGCAAAATTCCTGGGAGATGGCCCAATTAGTAAAATACTTGTCTTGCCTTACAAGCATGAGGACCTTAGTTTGCTATTCAGAATCTATCAGAAGAAACAAAACACCCGATATGTTGGCAAGTACTTGTAATCTCAGCTCAGCACTGGGGAAGTAAATACATGAATCCTTGGGGCTTTCTGGCAAGTTAGGGTAGCCAAATTGGCACACACACACACACACACACACACACACACACACACACACACACCATAGAAATGAAGAGATTGAGAAAGCTGACTTTAATGTAGTGACCACCTATACTTGCTGTAACTACCTTAGCCCCATGAAACCCAAGCTATTGCTCAGATAAGAGCATCCATCCATGAAATCTAATATGTACTTCAGATTGGAGCACTAACCCTACCAAGGTGTTCCCAATCATCTCTTTACCTCCATCATCTTTCAATACTATTACAGTGATGACCAATCCTCCAGCACATAAACCTCTGGAAAGCAAGTCATATACAATAGTCTACCTGTGTGGTCCCTGGCTGTGGCATCTCATATGAGCACTGAGTCCATGTTCGTCAAGAAGGAAAAACTGATACGACCCGATAGGGACACAGTGGGTGCAAAACTGTTTCTGCCTTCCTACCTTTTCCTAAAGAATCCTTATAATTGTATTTCATCATCCTGCTCCTCCCAAGAATAAAGCAAACACACTCAGCTCTGGCATTCTTCCCTTCCACAGCAGGCCTCCCTCCCAGCAGCCCCACCCCTCAGTGCTTCCCCACACCCCTCTTTATCCCTTCACACCAAACACTTTCAAAGTTAATTTCAAAAAGCTGGGAACACTTGATAGTTTTAATTAATCCTATGCCTGGGGAAATATGATTTTGTGCGTGCGAGAACTCTCAGCTTCTCTGTATAGATAACTTGTGTTGGATAATGCCAGCATTTCCAATTATGCCACCAACACATTTGTTTGTTTGTTTATTAGCTACAAGAGACTTAATGCTGATGTGTCCTTAGGAGGAGATTTCAAGTTTTCCATATAATGTCAGTATAGCCCCAACACAGGAACCAACCATCTATGATAGTGATGAAGCCACCATTCTCCATGTAGATAAGAAGAAATGGGGGCCCAGGAAGGCTTGGTGATTTGAGCATAGTCACACATTTAGGAGGGATAAGATGAACATCAGTGCCAACTCACTTGTAGATCAGAATTCTTGACAAACTCACTTTTCTTCCTGTGAGAATTAGGTAAGATACCGAACAGTTACAGCAAGTGTAAGTTGTCATTACATTAGGGTCAGCTTTCTCAATTACGTGTGTGTGTGGGGGGGGGGGGTATGTGTGTGTGTATGCAGACACAGACACATACAGATGACAGACTTCAACCTTAGGTATCTTTCTCAGTGACTAGTGTATTCCTCAGTGTGGTGTATCTATTTCTTCTGAATTAAATCTCTCCTAGTAAAAACCCAGGAAGTAAATGCCATTGCTCTTTCTATCTCTATGAAGAACTGATTTGGAATTTTAATGTGGATTGCATATGCTCCACTATGTTCATAATAGCCTTATTTATAATAGCCAGAACCTGGAAAGAACCCAGATGTCCTTCAACAAAGGAATGGATACAAAAAAGGTGGTACATTTACACAATGGAGTTATTACTCAGCTATTAAAAATAATGAATTTGAGAAATTCTTAGGTAAATGGATGGAACTAGAAAATATCATCCTGAGTGAAGTAACCCAATCACAAAAGAACATACATGGTATTTACTCACTGATAAGTGGATATTAGCCCAAAAGCTTGAAATAGCCAAGATTCAACTCACAGACCACATGAAGCTCATGAAGAAGGAAGACCAAGTGTGGATGCCTTGGTTCTACTAAGAAGGAGTAACAAAATACTCAAGGGAGCAAATATGGAGACAAAGTGTGGGACAGAAACTGAAGGAGGGGATGTCTGGAGACCATTCCACCTGGGTATCCATCCCATTTGCAGTCACCAAAGGTAGACGCTGATGTGGATGTCAGAAAGTGCATGCTGACAAGAACCTGATATAGTTGTCTCCTTAGACGTCTGCCAGAGTCTGACATATTCAGAGGCAGATGCTCACAGCTAACCATTGATCTGATCAAGGGGTTCCCAATGTAGGAGTTAGGGAAAAGAATGAAGGAGCTGGAAAGGTTTGTGGACCCATGAGGAGAGCAACAATACCAACCAACCAGAGCTCCCCAAGGTCTAAACCATCAGCCTGGGAGCACATAGGGAGGAACCCATGACTCCAGCTGTATATGTAGGGGAGGATGGCCTTGTAGGGCATAGGTGGGAGAGGAGGTCCTTGGTCCCAAGAAGGCTGAACACAGAGTGGAGGGGGGAATGTGAGGGTAGGGAGTTGTGAGTGGAGGGTAGATGAGGGCACATCCTCATAGAAGCAGGAGGAAGGGGGGATTCCTGGGTGGTAGGGGGAATGTGGTAAGGGGATAAAATCTGAAATGTAAATATATCCAATAAAAAAAAATGAAAAAAAAATCAACAAGTAAAAAACAGTTGTGGAGTAGGGTGTAGGAAAAAAAGCAGCTGGGGAACCACAGTGTTCCTCTTGCCAGGCTGTGTGTAGTCGGCTGGGAAAGCCCTGGGTTCCTCCAGTTGGAAGTTAGGCCTAGCTGCTCATTCATGGCCTCTCCATGGTTCCTCACAGCTCGGCCCTAACAGGAAAAAGTCCTTGGTTTCCAAAACTGGTTTATTGGCATGGCGGATGATGGATGGATCTGGATATGTGCCCCCTAAAACCCAGGGCAGACCTGAGTTAAATAGGGAGGAGAAAAGAGGGGAGGGGCTGGGGAGGAATGCTTAATTGACTCCACCCTCTGGTCCTCAGGTACCTTATTAGTATGTAAATCTCTCTAGGGCCTAGGGCTTGTTCATCATGCCCTCCACCTGTGTATATGACTGAAGGGTGAAGGTGGAATGGAGATTAGACCTCCTGTTAGGCCTGACACTAGGGAATTCTCTACTCCCAGAAGTAAACTATTTCTTTGCTCATTTTGACTTTCAAGTTAGAATGAGTAACCTTTCTCTTTTAATTACTAAGGAGGCAGTATCTTTTCTGATTTAGTCATTAGTCCAGAGCTGGGTTTTAGGTACTTGCTGTTGGCATCCGTTAAGTTTCTCTAGAAAATCTACACAAAGCATTCTTCCGTGTTACATAGCATTGAGACAAGTACTTCCAAGTCGTTCAAATAACACAGCACTGCATCTTCTTTCACCTCAAAGTTTTCTAACAACTCACTTTTTAATTATTTAACCTTTCAACCTCTCACTGCTTGCCTCAATCCAAGGACCAAGTCTGCTAGGTTTCCTCTTTTGTTTTATCATTCTGTCCTGACTTTCTCTTGCCTTCTTGGGCCAAAACCTCTCTAAGTTGAATATATTTTAATTTCCTCCTCATCTTCTTCCTCCTCCTCCTCTTCCTTCTCTTCTTTCTTCTCTTGATTCCTGTTTCTTACTATGTTTTCCTCATTTTTTAAACATCTTCGTTTCCTCTTCTATCTCCTATTTTTACCTCAGAGTCAATTATCTAACTTTTCTCTTGATTGTGGCATTCATGTATGCTCTACGGGAAGTAGACTTACATCTGGGGACAGCTAGAGTAGATCCCTTTATGCATTTCCATGTCTCACTCTGACAGGATTGGAAATAAGCACAGGATATCAGTCACAGAGCCACCATGAAGAAATAGCCATGGAGTCTTCATGGGAACTATGGCAACAGATTTAAAACCCAATCTTCCTGTCATATTTTGTGGAACCAGACCACATAATCTTATGTAACATTTTTGAGAATATATTCCTGCTTTCATTGCCCACTTACTGTGTTTGTGGCCTGCTCGGTGTCAGGACATCAGAATTCTAAGAGACATTTTTGAGTGTGGAAAGGCATTTGAAAGCTTATTTTTGTGGCTGTTGATGAGCAGAGAGATTGGGGGGGGGGGGGCTCTAGTTTGTTTTCTCCTGTACTCTGTTAAAGCCCTTAATATTCATTTGCCAAAATATTATCACCAAATATTGTAGACGATTTTAATAGCCAGAGTAGCAGGGAGTTTGCTGTGAGATTGTAGCCTAGCAATAACATAACTGATACTCATAAAGCCTAACCAATAAGAGCTAAAAAAATAAATAAATAAAAAGGAAGACAACAGAGACATAGTGAACAGGATGGGGAAAAGCACATGAGGCCACAGTCCAAAAGAAGAATTTTAGAAAACTATGGGATGCCGAGAGAAGAATAACTAGTCTCTGGGGAAGAGCGTACCAATTGGTTATTAAATACCAAATGGCCATACTTAAAAACATATTACCAGTAATGTTGTAATGTTATACAGACTGAACAGGTTTTGTTTTTTATATATATGCATATAACAACAATTAATTTAAAAAGAGGAAACTTTGGGAGAGTTATGTGGGGAGGTTTGAAGTGAAGGGAGGGAAGTACATGATGTTTACATCATAATTTCAAAAATAAAAGAAATAAAAACTATTTCCCCATCATTTATACCTTTTAAAACTTTCTCTCTAATTTAGGAGATTTTTTTAGCATCAGGGTCTTCATATTGGTAAGGATGAGTATATAAAAATCCTTAATAAAATGTTTTTATGTTACAAAATGAGAAAAAGAAAGCTGGTTACTAAATGTCAAAGGTAAAGATACGACAGGGACAGATCTGTGGATGTGTTACGGTCTTGTCTTCTGTCAGGTCCCAGGAGCTACAGAGGTGGCAGCACCCTAAATCCAGGCTGATCTGAGCTGGAGGTCTCTGGCATCATCACTACTGTCCTTGGAAAATTGGCTATAATTTCTTGGTGACATTGGCAGTATCTTTCACCTTCTCATTCTGTCAAATGATCAAATACATGATGAGAGGTCACTGGATTTTGATTAATGAACAAATGACTTAATGCACAAAGGGACAAACAGATGAGTGTGAAAAATTCACCCGTCAAATCTTCCTCAGTGTGGGAAATCACAGAATCCAGTCTTGATTCTCACTGTTATTTATAGGTTAAAGATCTGTGGTAATAAAAATGTATTTGGTTCGTGACCCTTAAGAGAAGTCTGATGGCTCACAGGATGCTGTGGGGTGCTTTAAACCATCTGTGTCAGTGTGGGTGTTTTTCCTTATGAGCTGTGCATTTCTTTGTTTATATTGTTTAGGAACTCTTTCGCGTGACTCTTCCAGTGGAGGTAAGAATAAGACGTCTGGGTTCCGGCCAAGTGTTAGTTCTTCTTGAGTCACATGAGAACTCTCTTGTGTCTATTTGTGACATGTCTGGTGAGAAATGTAGTTCTTTAGCACGCCACAGTGCCACCAACTGATTCCAGTGTGATACTCACTGAGTCACTTGGATACTTATAGAAAGTCACAGGGAGGAGGGATTGGGAATGGCTTGGTGACCAACCTGCTTGCCATGCAAGCATGAAGACTAGAGTATGGGTCTCTATCACTATTGTTTTAAAGAGCCAAATTCCCAATTCCATGCTAAGGAATTGGAGATGGAAGTATTCTGGGGTTTGCTGGCTAATTTCACTTAATCACTGTAGCCAATTTGTGAGTGCCAGATTCAGTGAGATACATTGTCTCAAATACAATATATATTAGAGAATGATGAAAGAGAACATCTGTCTTTTACATGCGTACACAGACATCTTGATGGTCACATACACATACACCGGCACATACATATACACAATGAAAATCTATGCTTACACACACATATCACACACAAGACACAGAATAGACTACACCAGAATCTGGCCCCAGGGATCACATTCATCAGTGCCTACACTATTCCCCAACTGCTCTGTGCTTTCTTTTTATTGCTCTTATTGGACCTTCTTTAGGATCCCATACTGGGTCTTAGACCTCCATTTTCTAGGAGATGCAAGTCTCCCATAGCCCTGGGTAATTCTGTCCTGGTAATAGGGCATCTCTTGAGAGAAGACTCTTTCTTTTCCCCCTTATTCTTCCTTTAGGCAATTTGTTCTGGCAGACACATAAAGCTGGGTAATGGGAAATAGAGTCCTCAGACAGCAGAGCAGGAGGATGTTAATTGATGAGTAAATAATTGCTGAATTAAATCAGAGACTCAGTAAAACCACCAAGGAATGTTAGAGACATCTCTGGTGGGATAGGGAAGAAGCAAAATTTGGGATGGAGGATGGTCCACTAAAAATTGCTCTGGAATTAGGCAGCACTATATTAAATTTTTGATTCACTTCTTATTAGCTGGGTATATGATGCAATCAACTTCCTTGAGCAAATCTTGTCCAAATCTTTAACATTGAAATGATTCTTGACTTCCAAGGCTGTTGTAATAATTATGCCTTCCTTCCTTCCTTCCTTTCTCTCTCTCTCTCTCTCTCTCTCTCTCTATATATATATATATATATATATATATATATATATATATATATATATATATATATACACACACACACACACACACACACACACACACACACACACACACGTGTGTGTGTGTGTGTGTGCTTTCAGAATTCCTGTAAGATGCTTGAGACTTTGGTTGATTTCCAAGAGTCATAAAGGGTGAAGGACACCTTTTCTCTAAAATATAATGGCAGATATTATACCCTAGCAAAGTAAAAGTCTGGTCACAGAAACCTGAGTTTTCTAGTGAAACCCACTGCCACACTCCTACTTTAGTCACTGGTATGTCCTCAGAAGCCAGGCTACCCATGTTTGTGGCAGGGGTTTGCTATCCAGCTAGCTTTGGGGAAAACTTTGCCTGTACAGCCAGTTAGCATCAGCTGGCATTTGCAAGTGACATTTAAAGGTCACCTCCAATTCTCCTGCTGGGGAAACAGGGAGGGACAGTACAGCAGAGAATGTGGACTTGGGTTGAATCTAATGAGCTTGGGCAAGAAGCTGGGAGGTTTCAATAGGGAGGCATGCACTGAGAAGTAACTTCCTCAGCCTGAGTGTTTGGGGGAAATTCAGTGGTGAGGAATGGCTGGGAAGGGTAGGGAGGATTTGAAAAGAGCAGGGGTCCCAAGCTCATGTCTGTTGAAGCCGTGTGGAACACACTGTGCTTCTGGATTTCTGTCTTCTATAAAATGTAGTTGGGGGAGGAACAGGTTGGTGGGGAATGGCTCTTCCTTGCAAATACTTCGTGCTGTCCAAGAAACAAGTTTGATATACGGCTAGAAAGCTTACTGCGCATATTTTCTGAGTTCACAATGAAGACATAGAATTTAAAAACCTGACTAGCTAATATCTTGCCATAAAGTTAAGAGATAATCATAATCAAATTCCTAGTTGGAGTTGAGACTGGAAAACAGAGAAACTTGAAGCCCCTCTAAGCAGGTGGCTGAGAAGAGAGCATTACGGTTTGTAACCAAAAAGACTGTGCTGCCTATGGGATATGGGAGCCAAGAGGGCAGTGCATTAAGACAGCTGTCTGCTGATGGGTCCATGGGTAATGCATGCCCTGCTGTCCACCCTGCCACCTGCTGTTTGCTCATTAGTGTCTGTTTTCTTCTTAGAGTCTGGGCCCTTTGCTCCTCTCTTCAGTTGCCCAAACAGTAATCCCCCATGGCTTTTCTATTTTCCTCCATGTCCAGGGAAATTGTATGTAACTAAACTGGTCAATCTCTGTCTAAGGGCATCCTGTCCAGTATTGGGTGCTAATTGTATCTGTGTTCAAGTGTCAGAAATTTTTGATGAAATGACTCTATATTTATCTTAAAGAAATGGTATTTGCCGTTGATTCCTTGCTCTAGCAGGGGGTGTTTGCAACCACTGGGGGGAAGGTCATACAATTTCTCTTGTTTTCCATCTAAAGTGTAAAGTGTATAAGCCTACTTATATTTTACCCCTGGAATACCATACTAACTTAAATATTAAAATAACACATTGCTAATATTTCTCAGCTTCCCTTCTCTTCCTAATCTTCCAGGACTTGATAAGATTTCCATTAGAATAATCTCTTACCATTCATCTGAGGAATTTGATTGGTCCTCAGCTAGACAGAGTAACATTTAAAGTTCCTGTATGCCTTCATGCTCACCCCTTCTGGTATGGTACATGGGACAGCTTTGTTTCCTTCTTGGAGGACCATCTACTATTTCTGAAGGAATCCACTCATGAAATGCAAACAACCTGGGGAGTTTCTAAACTGCATTAAGCTAAGAGCACATTAAGGCACTGTCAGTTTCTGCTGGGACACTTTAGCAGAGATTAATTTATCAGTCCTCTTTCAGATGTGACATAGAGTTGAGAGGGATTTAGACTTAGCAGAGACAGGATCTGTGGTAGGGGACAGAAGGAGAAGCAGACAAGAAGTGCCTGAAGAGGAGATGCTTTGTGAAGCCAGGATCTGTATGGGGTGAGATGGCATGGATGATGTCATGGTAGCTAAATGAGGATACCGTGGTTACTGTGCTACTGCTGTGACCAAGGAACACCATGACCAAGGCAACTTATAAAAGGAAGCATGTAACTGGTGGCTTACTTACAGTTTCATAGGCTGAGTCCATGATTACCATAATGGTGAGCAGGCATGGTCTTGGCGCAGTAGCTGTGCGCTGCCATCTGATCCATAAGCACTAGGCTAAGAGAAATTGGGAATGGCTTGGGCTTTTGAAACCTTGAAGCCCATTTGGAGTGTCCCATCGTCTCCAACAAGGCTTTTTCTAACACTTCTACCAACTAAGGGCAAAGCATTCAAATGTGAGCCTAGGGGGTCCATTCTATTCCAAGCAATCACAGTGGCTAAGAGAAATATACACCTAGCAAACACAGAAGACAGGAGAGCTGCAGAGAATTAGCTGCCTCACAGCTTTGCAAGAATAGGCCTTCTCCTAGCACAAGTGGCCTGCCATCGCCTCTTCTGGGTGTATTCTAGGGCTCAGGAGTCAGGACAGCTACGGAAGCTCCAGGAACCAGCTTTCAGCAGTTGCCTGTTGGTAGAAAGTCCCTAGAGATGGGCACCAGCCACTCTTTCAATCAGTTCCAGGTTTTCCTCTATCAGTGGAATGCTTTTTGTAGTTACATTTAGGGGCTCATCCCTATTGGGACTTCCTTACAGTTTGTCTTTCACTTTACCTTCCTAATGCATTACTGGGTATCCTGGCTGTTCCCTCAGAGGGAGAGAGTCTTCAGAAACAGAAACAAAATGGCTAGGGTTAGAGATGCCTTTAGATCCAGCAGTTCCTTGGGGGCATTAGCCACACAAATGTGAGGCAGTAGTATCCATCATACATAGATCATCAGAGGAACTAGAAATAGTTGGATCTGTCATTTAAAACAGAGCTTTGGTTCTGGGGGAAAGGAAAGTGCCATTCTGTTTAGGTGACAGACACCTTTTGTGACTGGTTTAAGTTGACAAGTGGCCTGATAAAAGGAATGGACTGATGAAAAGAACTGTGTAAGTAGAAGAAGAAAAGAGAAAGGGCTGTCCTTTACAGAATCAAGCTCCTGACCCATGCTTACAGGACAGTGTAGGTAGGATGCAATGGATTATGGGATAACACCTTTTAAAGGAACCAATCCATCTAGTCAGGTAAGGAGTACTGTGGGCAGCTTGTGACCATACATATGGGTTTTAGATAGTGACTTGGAGACTCTGTGCTGATACTCACCAGAAACTGAATACATTAAATTCCACTGTCTTCATGTGGGAAGATCAGAAGGCCAATGTTGGCAAGGGCCATCTATATAGCAAATGGATCCTAGGGTCCCGGAGCCAGTGTCAGAACTGGGGCTGGGCTTTTCCCATTTCTGACTCTTGCTTTTGCTCAAGGTGCTCATGAAAGAAATGGTAAATCTTAGCCTGGATGTTGTGCTAGAAGTATCCTTCCACTGTTCAGGTAATGAAGTATGAACCTTATTTCACTGGCCATCAAAGGGATAGCCCTGCTGAGAAGACATCCCGTGTCTAAACACGGAATGTTAACACTGTTAAACATCACCAGCCCCTTCACTGGAATTGTCCACACAATTGAATCTCTTCTTCTTTCTTTTTAGAGAGTTGCAACAACAATGTGGTAAGTAGTACAGATAAGGGTGGAGTTTCATTCAGCTGTAAAGAAGAACAAAGCACGTTATGTGTATGAAAAGGAATAGGAGCTGAGATCACCATATTAAGCAAAATAAACTTGACTCAGAAACACAAATATTGCATTTTTCTCTCATATGTGCCACCTAGATTTTATAGACAGCATGAAAGCAGAGAGGGGATTACCTGGGAAGAGGGATTAGCAGGAGGGTAAGAGGAGTGGGTAGTGGCGAAGGGTCAGTGTATATGATACTGTTGAATGAAAATATTAGGAAAGCCATCACGTTTGTAACACCATCACGTGCTGTAAATGTATGCTAATGAATTCATCTTTGAAACTTAGTAATTAACTGTTGAATATATGGATTATTTCCACAGTTTGATGCAGTAGGTGATACGCATCTAAATACATCCCAAAGTTCTCTCTCTCTCTCTCTCTCTCTCTCTCTCTCTCTCTCTCTCTCTCTCTCTCTGTGTGTGTGTGTGTGTGTGTGTGTGTGTGTGTGTGTGTGTGTGTGTGTTGAAACAAAACAACTCTAGCAAGGCTGAGGGTGGTGGTTATATTGATAAACTGATTTATGGTATAAAATAAATGCAACAGCCCATGGTTTATCTGATAGCACCCTTATAATGGGCAATAAACACTTGACATGAGTAGGCTCATTTGTCAGATAAGAAAGCAGCAGTTTAGGACAGTGAATTCATCTTCCTTAAATCATGATGGGTGGTCTGCACCAGACATAGAACCACGACCTAAGGTCCTTAGTTGAAAATGTAGACATCCAAGGGTCTGAATCTATGTTGACTACTTGGGTCTGTCTTTTCTCTTTCCTCTCCCTGTAGTTCCTAGTGCTGTTTTCTAATTCTGCCTGTCTGTGTATTTTGCTTTATGTGTTCCTTGAGCAGAGCACAAAGGAAGGTTGACTGTGGAAGTAGCTGAATGTTCTGGGGAATCATCTTGTTGGTATGTTTAGTAACTGGGTATGTTCCTTGGAACCCTGTATGTGTATTGGATCACAGCCTTCCAACATCTCGATGTGAAGTTTAGGTTTCATTGTGGTTGAGCTACAGCAAGGCACTGTAGTCAACCAGATGATGTACTCACAGATCTCTAGAGAAGAGGGCACAGAATGTGACAAGATCCACAAAGAGAAGTATTGATGTTGACTAGGAGACAAAGGGATAGTGGAAGATTGTGAGCTGAAGTTAGTTGTCATTGATATTTTCTTAGGAAAGAAGAGGCAAGGAAAGGCAAACAGGTTGAAGATTAGCTGATAAATAATTTTGCCAGGGTTTAGAGAGCCTGGTATCCTTGGTTGTCTGATACCTAGATCTGAGGTGATTAGAATTGGAAAATAATTTTTCTATGTGTAATATCCCATAAAGGGAATGCATGGTGGTACATGTTCTGTGCCCTGAATTGACTGCATTTCATCTGAAAGATGCTTTCATATGTGTTATTTCTAGAAACCACCCTGTCCTCAGAGAGTGAGTCCTTCTGGGCTCAATAAGTCCCTTTATATCAAGCTTTACAATGAAGAAAATAGGAATGGAATGCCCCCTATGAACTCATATATTTGAATATTTGGTCACTAGCCAGTGTCACTTTTGAAAGGATTAAGAAGTGTAGCCTTGTTGGAGGAAGTCTGTCATTAGGGATGGGCTTAGGGGTTTCAAAAAGCCCATTCCAAGCCAAGAGACTCTCTCTTCTGCTGCCTGCAGATTTGGATATCGATCTCTCAGCTACTTCTCTAGCACCATGTCTGTCTGCATGCTGCCATGCTTCCTACCATAATGACAGTGAACTAAATCCCTGAAACTGTAAGCAAGCACCAACTAAATGGTTTCCTTTATAAGCATGGTGCTTCTTCATAGCAATAGAACACTGAGTAAGACTGAGTCTTTACATAAAGCCTTGGGTCTAATCCCCAGCACCACAGAAATTAGGCATGGTTGTATACGTTTGTAATCTTAGCATGAGTAGTTGGATACAGGAATATCAGAATTTCAATGTCATTCTCTGTTTTAAAACAAGTTTCAAGTTCGTAGACATCTTTGGCCATAGGAGAAGTTATCTTAAAGAACAAAACTGAACTAAAAAAGATTTCAGTGGGAGAAAGGGGGAATGAGAAGGGATATGGAGGAGGATGTGAGACAACCAAATTCATGAACTTTCACGTCTGAAACTGTCAAAGGATAAAATAATAATATAATTAAAATAAAACAAAAGTCCAAATCATGCCAAAATCCTGAATATAAATGGTAAGGCTGATCTACAACAGCTAGGTGGCTGTAGTTAGATCAAACTGGTTCCTTGCTCACCGCTCTTGTACCCCAGGAGAATTATGCCCAATTCTAGCCCCCACCATTGCCTGCTCTGTTGAGCCCACTCTTCTCTGCTATACACAGTCACAGGTGAGCACCCAGGGGTCCATCTGAACCACAATTTCATCACCCTCTCCTTCTGTGTTCAAAACATCTGTTTCCAGTATGATTCAGTCTTAGGCTGCCGAGAGAGAGAGAGAGAGAGAGAGAGAGAGAGAGAGAGAGAGAGAGAGAGAGAGAGAGAGAGAGAATGAGAGAATGAATTTCTTTCTGGTTGACACCTTAGCAGCAGAAATGCAGGCACAAGGAAGATATAGCCATGCACGAGATGAGTCAAGTGAGTCACAGGAGCAAGGGTCGCCTCACCTCCACTGGCTGGTTATTAATACTCAGAATCCTTATCCATTCATTAGTGTGGCGAGCACTGTCTAGTGACAGGTTAATTACACAGCTCTGGGTAATTAGAAAGTAAATATATGTTAAGAGGACACCACTGTCGCGATAAAAACTGTCTATTTGAAAGCCCTCTTGCACGGTAAATTCTACCTCATCTTTTCAAACAGAAGGGCTTTTTTTTTTTTTTCCTTTGTTGCTTTGAGAAATTAAAAAAAAAAAAAAAAAAAAAAAAAAAAAGATCTCTGCTCTCCCCTCCAGCTAAGATGTATTTAGTTCTGGCTCTTGTCTACTTCCTTTGCCTCCCCCTTTAGTAGTGCACCTTCACTGGTCCAATTTGGAGTTCTGCTGCTATTCTGGGTGAATGTCTGTAGTGTCAGGTCCCTTGTACACGAGCTCTATAGCTCTAGGGTAGTTCAGGAAGGCTTAGGAGAGATTCCTGAAAATTTTGAGACTAGGAGGGGTGGAAGAGAGCAGGATGGGAAAGAGGACCTATTTGAATGATTGCAAGCCTTCGATTGCTGCATCGCTGTGTGTGAACGGTGGATGCCTAGGCTGCTTCCATGGGTCCCGTGAATGCTACTGAATTAGATCTCCCATCACAGAGATCACGGGTCCATTTGGTTATTAATCACACTCCTCAGCTCAGTGCAGAGTTGGTCTCTGTAGGGATTTTCTTCTCAGACAGTGAACCTGGGACACTGACACTTTAGGGATAGAGTCACAGCTAGAACTCCATAAATCCTGAGCATTTTACAGCCACAATCATGTGAATTATGTTTCTCGGCTGAAAGGGGTTCCAAGGAATGAGCGCTTCTGTGTGATTTTAATCGATTTGTTTCAAACTGTTTAAAAACCCAGGAATGTACTTCGTCTAAATTAATATACCTGATTTTCAGTAGTGTTTGGAGGCACTACCAAATTCTGAAACAAAAGAACCCAAGTACAGCCAGTTTTGCTTGTTCAGGCTTTCTCTTTATGCACCATGCACAGAAAAATAATTGGGGTTTCCAGGAGATGGGTCTGTCTTTATTTCCTCTCCTCTTTGAATTTATTCCTGCATTTTTCTGATGCAGATTGACCTGAGATAGGGTTGTTTTCTAAGCCAGGTGTTGAGTATGTACCCAAATTGACCACTCAGTACTCCTGAGCATCTTCTGAGCAGGATGGAGAGATTGATAAGGAAAGTGTTACTGGAGTAAAGAGGGCATTACTGATGGGCAGAAGTAACAGAAACTGAAAGAACAGGATGGAAGAGGCATTTACTATCACCGTATCTAAGAGAAGGGTAAAGTGTGGGGAAGCCTCAGAGGCCTTGTCCCTAACCAATGTACAAAACAGCCACCAGAATCAGGTTGGGTTGGGACTACTGGCCTTCCTAGTCATTGATAAGGCAAACAGTACCTGACATCTGTGGGATACCAGCACCTGCTAATTTTGAGTTATGTGCAAATCTGGATTCTGTGTAGCAAAGGGATGCCAGTGGTTTGTGGAACATTATGCAAGGATCTAGGGTCAGGCTACAGGGCATGAAGATAAGAACTCAGGGCTGTTTGCCAAACATATCTGGATAGAATATATAGATTAAAGATGGAAGTGGACCTGGCATAGCATGTTGGCTAGTATTGGATATGCAATTGTAATGCATGGTGAGGAGGCCCATCCCTTTGGATCCTCTTTGGCTTCTCCTGTTAGAAGGATAGGTCAGAACTCAGGAGGTCTACTGCCTACCACAAACACCTTCCATTTGGGACCATGATCCAAGCCTTACCTACCAAATGTAAATGCCTACACTCTGCAGCAGCCTCCCTTCCTGATGACATCTCCTGACATGGCATTAACAAATAAAACAGCCAAATGCATCCCATGGGGCATAGAGCATTGATTTTTTGTTTGTTTGTTTGTTTGTTTAGGCCCTTAGCAAAGCATCAACAACAGATGTGGCAGGTTTGATTAGGTTTCTCTCAACAGGGTTCACAGTAGGGAGGAGAAAGTGATCAGATTCGGGACCCGGGGAGACAGGATGGAGCAGTTTAATGTTTAAATCACTGTCTAGAGATGAGACTGGAACGTAAGTATATAGAAAAGTGAGAGCCACACCCCAGGACCCAGAGTGCCTTCCCGTAAAGAGGGGTTGCATCTTTTGTCAAGGTAAATGGTTAAGATGTATTCCTTTGGAGCACCCCCAGGACTTCGTTGTTCCTAATCCTACTGTGAGTGTCAGGGTTCTACTCCTGCTGCCCAGTCTACTCCTCATAGCGGGCCAACACTGGTTTATTCTGTGTTAAAAAAAAAAAATTCTCGTTTATGAAAGCCAGACATGACTGTGAAATAACCACTGGAGCTTCCATCCAATTAAAACTTTTTTTTTCTGTAGCTGGTTAGAACTCAAGTTACCATCATTTAAAAAAATCCTCAATTACCATGAAATTCATTCTTTGCTTCAGCACCATAAATAAAGCATTTTCACAAAAGGATAATATTTACATGATCACCACCACGGGTAGAAAAGGAAACAGAGCAAGAGAGAAATACAGCCTTTAATCACCAATGCTTCTTCCCTTGTAGAGCCTTGTCCTCCTATGCTGCATACCTCAGCTCCACCCCTGACAGCAGCTCCAGCATTTGAGTCTATTTAAATATACCTATATGTATATAAATATACATATATACATATGTGTGTATAGCTCCTTCTCTGAGTATATATAGATAGACAGCTAGATATTATCTCCTTAAAATATTAAAATAAATTACATCTTTGCACAGAACACAGACATTAATTCTGTTTCCAGGAGATTTGTCAAATCAGTGGCCTGTGTTTGCATAACAAACTCTTTGGTTATGCTGTGCAGAATATAAATTACCATGTTGTCAGCTCCAGATGAAAATCGGCAGAATTTCAGTAGTGTCGCTTTCACTGATGCCAATGAACTGGATGTTACATGACCAGGTAATGTCTGTAGGTAGCTGCTTCTTCTTGGCTAAAAGCACAAAGAAAAGAAAACTATAATTGCAAAGTTTTTCTACCTCATTTTCCCTCTTTGTTTTAGAAAACAAAGTATCTTTCATTTGCAACTTTCTTTGAATTCCACACAAACCACATATACACATTACACATGGACACCTATATAAATATAAGTATACACATAAATACACATAAATAGACATGCATACACACATATGCACACAAAAATATGCATGCCCATACATATGAACACAAATATGCATGCCCAAATATACAGATACACTCATACAAATATATTTGCATAGACACTTGTATGTACATACATATACACATTCACATATGCACATGAACACACACACACACACACACACACACACACACACACACACACACACACACACAATTTCTTGCCAGTCTGGGGCTAAAATCATTTTACTTTTAAGTGTGTATGTGTGTATGTGTGTATAAGTACAGGTGCCTGTGGGGTCCTCTAAAGATATAGGTTGCCATATGGGTACTGGGAACTGAATTTGGGTTCTCTGCAAAAGCAGTATATGCTCTTAACAATTAAGTCATCTGTCTAGTTTTGAGGCAAAACATTTTAATACATATGAATGTTACTGAGTTTTAATGCACAAACAGGTTCACAAACTTCAAATTCCTAGTGAACCCTATTTCTTTCACCTGTTTAAGGTAAGAAAGTCTTGTCTTTATATAAGACTACATAAGTCTTATACTTAACTATTCTAGTTTTATTTTTTCTGTATATGTGTGCCTATGTGTATATTAGTATGTATATGAATGGTTATGTATATGTGTGCATCATGCATATGAGTGTGCTTGTATGCTCCTGCATGTGAGCAAGTGCATGTGTGTATGTATCTGTGTGTGCACACATGCTGTGCATATTTGTATGTGTAGGGGACTGTATGATAGAAGACAAACTAAGCTGTTGTTTTACAGATACCTGTAACGCTTGCCAAGTAGTCTAGCTGAGCCTGGGGTTCAGCCTGTCTCTGGTACTAGGATTACAAGTTTGTGCCACCATGACTGGCTTTTTCACCTCAGTTTTTCACTTGAACTCATGCTTGCAAGACAAGCACTTTACAGACTGAACTACCTCCCCATATCCCCATATCAGCTTCCCGTATCCCTTGGTGCCTCCTATGAGCCATGTTGTGTGAGGAGTGTCATTCATGTGGGTGACATTATTCACTCTAACTAAGTCTTTATAAGTTTTGCTATTTTTCTAGGAAACTAATGTGTCAGGAAGTTTAGGAAGGCACCATAGTCTTAGAAAGCTGCGGATCCAGACTCGACCTGCATCTTCCTGAGTCAGAAGTTTGAGCCTTTACCAGGCCTTGTTTTGATGCCTTCTGGATCAGAAGACGGAACATCAAGATTCCCACTTAGTATTCAAATAGTGCTTAGTGTCTGGCTGCTTCTGTGGGAATGACCCAGAGATTGCTGGAGAGATCCCAGACACTTAGACACTTATTTAGTAAAGGAATTTAAAGGAACAAAATGGCTTTAGTTATTTTCTGCTTCTCCTTACCTCCTGCCTCAGTTTACCAATATCTGCACTGTGTTTCCCTCAGGGCTTATAAGATTGGGAGCTGAAAGAACCTCACTGATCTACCTGCTCATTTTATTCATGGAGCTATTAGATCCAGGCAGAGGAAGGGACAGGCAAGCAGACAACTCAGGTTAGGGAAACGGGTTGAGACCCTCCCTGGTTTTGGAGTCCCTGTCTTCAGTTCAGATAGAGATCATGTAGGCTTGTTTTGAAATTGAGCACAAAAAGGCCAGCACTAGCTCCTGGATCCATGCTGAGGGCTTGCTGGGGGCCCCAGGCTAGAGAAGAACAAGCCAGCTGATACCTGCTGGATGCTACAGATCTGCAAACTGTGCTGTGAGTGACCATAACAGGCTTTTCTCTCTGATTTTTCAGAACCAGCTCTGTGTGTGCTTCTGTGGCGCTTTGTTGCAATCATGATGGGTTCCCCCCCCCCACAATCATTTATAGTTGCAAAATGTATCTAGAGCGATTTTCACAAAGCCATAAAATTCATCTCTGCTCTGTTTCCTTTTTGAAATGTTTGGTTCAGCAAGATCAAAGGGCAATGGAAAGAGGCAAATTTACCCAGATTCCAGCCACTCTTTTTCTCCGGTCTTGGCATTTTTTTTTTTTTTTTCTTTCCAAATTACACTCATGTCAGAAACGTTTCTGCCCATGACTTTCATGACAACACATTAAAGTCATCTCCTGGTTGAATGGACAAAGGAAACTTCCTGGGTGTTTCTTCTATGTCCACTGTGCCCTTCATTACATGAAACCCAACTGTCCCTTAAATAGCAGCAATAGAAACTGTGATTAAAATATGTTGCTTTTATTTTCCATTTAGCAGCAGGACTAGAATGAGCTGACACCACATGTGTCCAAATGTGTTGGGGATCCTCAAGCAGATTCATGGATTTGAGGGGAAGGTTTTTTCTCTTCTTGTCTATCAGACACTTGCTTTCTTTTTCCATTCTTGTTCCTAACAGAGGTAACAAACTTTGGAGTTCATAAGCAGTGGTGCGGCAGAGACTCTTAGTTATTTTTGAAAACCCACACAAATCGTTACTATTTCACTAACAGTAGACTACATTTCTCAAAATCCCTTGTGGTTATTAAGTAAGTAAATTCTAGTCAATGAGCTATATGGTAGAGTGTAGAGAGTTATTCTTAAAACCCTCCTAAATTCTTTAATATATATATTTTTTTTCTTTAATATATAATATTATTTAATATAATATATTAATGTATTTATATTTAATAAAATGTATTAATATATTTATATTTAATATAAATATATAGTTAATATAATATAATTTAATATATAATATTTTATATTGTTATAATATATAATATATTATAAATATAAGAAATTATATATATATGCACATACATACACACACACACACCATATATATATATGCTGCATCCTGGATCATTGTGGTAAAATTAGAACTCTAGATACTTCCTAGGAAAATGAGGATGAGGATTGCATCTTAGATGACTGGAAGGGGCTTGGTCTTTAATGACTGCAGATACATCATGATAGTCTCAGATTCCTTTCAGATAATAGAAAAAGAAATCTTTTCATATGAGAAACACAGATTTTTAGTTTTTTTTTAAATTGGAAAGTGAATCTAATATATGCTTCAAATATTACCCTTTACCAGAATATTATAGTGAGACACCTCTCCATTTTCATATTTTTTTTTCTGAGAAGACGAAAAAAAAAAAAAAAAGATGGTTCCAGCTACTTGCTGCCTTCCAGGGTCCTAATTATTCGAGTAGCTGGTATAAAAACCATGAAACAAGAGTGTTTAGAGCATCAAGACATGAGATAGAGGACAAGGTGGCCAGATAACAAACATAGAGTGTCATTGCCTGGCTTCCCTGAACATTCATGCTGGTTAGTTTTTTGCCAACTTGACACAAGGCTTGATTGATGAAGAGGGCATGTTAATTAAGGAATTGCCACCATCAGATTTGGCCTGTGTGCATTTTCCTGATTAATGCTTTATGTGAGATTGTCATTGGGCCCCAGCCAGTGAGCAGCCTGTCCCCATGGCCTCTGCCTGAGTCCTGCCTTCAGGTTTCCACCCTGGCTTCAGAAGGACCGTGCCTGTAAAGTGAGGCCAAGCAAACCCTTTCTTCTTCAAGTTGCTTTTGGTTGAAGTGTTTTAGTACAGAAACAGAAAACAAGCTGTGGTAGCATTCATTAAGTAAATGACCAGATTTTTAGTTTCTCTCTCATTCTGGAGGCTTAATACAATGTAAACTGTAGCTCTTCCTCACAATTGCCATGCTTCCTGTTTGCTGAAGAAACTCAGACTTTAACATATATATTTTCATGTATTATATCTGCAAAATGGTTTAATTTTCTCTATTCAACACACCAGTCACCTTCCTCTTTCTTCCTTTCCATCATCTTTATCTTCTTGTGTGTATATGTGTTCATGCATGTACATGAGTGAGCAAATACACACACAGACACACACACACACACACACACGTGTGTGTGTGTGTGTGTGTGTCTGTGTGTGTGTTTATGTTGAGGGCTGGTCTTTTGTTATGTATAGATATGCTCAATTCTGAACCCCAAGGTCTGATTGCTGTTCAGATGAGAGTATTCTCACATATACCTCTGTTGTGTATACCTTGCTCCCCAATTTAAATGTTAATTGGTCAATAAAAGGATAGAGCCTGTGAGAGAGAGAAAGACTGGACTTGAGGATGGAGGGGGGGGTGGTCTCAGGAAAGACAAGGGAACAAAGAAAAGAGAAAACAGAGGGAGGAGGAGACTGCCACAAGGCCAGATGGATCATGAGCACATGGCCAGGAAAAACAGACCCTAAGGACAGAGTGATGGAGCAGAAGTGGCCTGGGCAAGACTCAACCAGCAAGTGACAAGGGGCATATGGGTTGGATATAGGTGAGAATAGCATAGAACCTGGCCAATCTAGGCTCACAGCTTATAAATAAAATACCAGGCTTTGTGTCTTTTATACAGACCAGCTAGAATAAATAATTCAGTTACAGGTCTTATTCTTTGAACCAGTGTCTCTCATTGAAGCTGGAATTCACTAATTCAGCAAGAATGGCTGGTCAGCAAACTCCCAGTGACCCCCTTGGCTCCAGCATGTGGATTACAGAGTATGTGGCCACACTTGGTCTTTTAATGTTGATGATGGGGATCTAAGCTCAGGTCTTCATGCTTGCACATCCTACATTTTACTGACTAAGCCATATCCCCAGCCTGGTTTCACCAATTCTTAAAGGTAAAAAATAAACTTCACTTGTAGACATTCCCCATTTTAAGTGTTCTCTTGTGGCTGGTCTGCTTCTTACATGGGTGAATAGCTACTTTATGATATTCTCGCACTTGATACTGAAGATACTTTTGACTAAACTTGAATTTCTTTCAACTAGAATCACTGTGACCTATAATTTTTCTCTTGGTGACCTTTTCACTTTATATTTCATAAGCATTACTAGTGTCATTATACATTTAGACACAATAGCCCACTTTGTGTTTATACATAATTGATCTTTATAAAAACCATGTTTGGCCCTTTGATTCTCTGACTCTCTTTTCTCTCTTACCTCTTTCTCCCCCCCCCCCCCCCACCCCCTTTCAATCTTTGGAAAGCTGAAGTGTACATCATTATTTTCATCTTTGGAATAAAGAGACACAACATCAGAGGACTTAAAGAGGACTTGGGGTCTTACACACACACACACAAATCACTCATATACTGGGGCTGAGCCCCAAACCTTCTATCTTGATTTCAAGTTTTCTGTTCTTTTCATTGTGTGCCAAAATTCCATCTGTACA